>NC_084738.1:561500-704000 GCF_033978785.1 Entelurus aequoreus
ATAGAGCAACAGTGCTGGCAATGATGCGTGTGTGTGTGTGTGTGTGTGTGTGTGTGTGTGTGTGTGTGTGTGTGTGTGTGTGTGTGTGTGTGTGTGTGTGCGTGTGTGTGTGAAGAGCAAACAAGCCCTAAATCCAACCGTCTACAATGCAAGCGCTTTTTCAGCCAGCACGGAACATCCGGATCATGACAGCCGTGATGAATAAATGATAACAGTGAGATTTGTGGGACTGTGTGTGTGTGTGTGTGTGCGTGTGTGTGTGTGTGTGTGTGTGTGTGTGTGTGTGTGTGTGTGTGTGTGTGTGTGTGTGTGTGTGGTGTGCGTGTGTGTGTGTGTGTGTGTGTGTGTGTGTGTGTGTGTGCTCGCTATTTATAGCAGCACAAATTTAACCTTGACCTCCTTTCCGCATTGTGACCACCCTTCTTTGAGTCACTTTTTCACACATCACACAACGTCGGTATGAAATATTTAAAAAGGCCTCGGAAATTCCCCGTCATGGCCTTCACCTGTGTGCCTTCATGCAATAAATGCAATGTTGTTCAAACTAAAAAACAAAAAACAAAAAAAAACACTAAACGACGACCGTGTGGTCCACAAATGTAAATAACCACCAGGGCTTTAACAGATGTGGCTGTAGGCAACCTCTGATTGCCGTTTTCTTTATTAATCCCACAAGTTGTGGTAGCTGCAATTGAAGTATCATAAGTGTTATACTTATACTGTGTCCCGTGAAAAAACGTCCAACCGGAACTCTCTAATAACTAAAGTTCCTTGGGTGAATAATGTAAACTCACTACACCGGTATGTTTTAGCGCTTTCATGGCAAGTTTACTGACAGATATAAGTAAGAACTTTACACTACTTTATATTAGAAATGGCAACAGCAGAGGATGAATGTCTTGTAACGAGAAGATAAAGAAAAATAAGACGCTTATCGACTACTGTTTCGGCACGGACTACAAAGGCAGACGCGCGCAATTTTTCAGGACTTATGCAGATCCCAAATACAGATCAGCAGGTACCAGAAGGTAAGAAAAAGTTGCTTTTGCATAATATTGCGAAACAAAAACGCCAGATAATATGTCTTACCTTATACACACACCATAATAATACTTGTATGTTGAAGTACAGTACAATCCATCAAGCGGTGCGGCTTCATAGCTTACCAAAGTCGTACTAAAACATTTTGATATATTTTTGAGTGCCGTGTGTAATGTTCTATATTTTCAATGGAACATATACAATTTTTGTGTTGTTTACTTGAGTCATATTGCAGTCTACATGTATCTTTTATGTATGACTGCCATCTACTGGTCACAATTATCATTTCACCATGTACCAAAAAAAAATGTTGCTTCGAGGTCGGTGAGCACAACCAAAATTATTCCGTACATTAGGCGCACCGGGTTATAAGGCGCACTGTCGATTTTTGAGAAAATGAAAGGATTTTAAGTGCGCCTTATAGTCCGGAAAATACGGTACTGATACCTTGTTTGAAGAAGACAACTCACTTACTGCTAAAACACGAATCTTTACAACGCAGCACAACACGAGTGGGTGCAAGGCGCCGACTAGTGGCGAGTACAGGCAAAGGAAAGGTGACATTTTAGACAGACAAGTCCTTTTACACATTCAGATCGCTCGCACAGTCACAAGTCTTACACGGCAAAAGTGTCGCAAAAAGTCACGTGTAAAATAAGGAAAAAAATAAATTTAGGGTTCCTGCTTCACACAAATTTTTATAAACAGACACATTTTTGACACACACACAGATTGAAATACAGGCAGTGAGATTTTTTTTTTTTTTTTACACACACAGATTGAAATACGGACACACAAATGAGTGCACGACCACATGAATCGGATTACAGACACATATTGAGATACGCATTTGCAAATAGTTTTGTTACAATAATACTTCCGTCATTTACACTATACATTGTGTGTTTTCAATTAAATCATAAACTTTAATATGTACACGCCACACCTCAAATAGACGACTTCCGTAATGTTGGTGTAGGGTTGTACGGTATACCGGTACTAGTAAAGTACCGCGATACTAATGAATCATATTGGGTACTATACCGCCTCTAAAAAGTACCGGTCCGCCCGTTGTCGTCACGTCGTGTCATTGCTGGTTTACGAGCAGAGGAGCATGTTCGGCAGCGCACAATCACGGAGTACTTACAAACAGACACGGCGTGTACACAGAAAAGGGAGAACGGACGCATTTTGGCTTAAAAACGAATGATAAAGGTGAAGTTATAACACTGAAACGCCCTCAGGAAGAGGTGCTTTAAGGCATGGCTAGCTAGCTAGCGGCTAAAGTTCATCCGCAGTCTGCCGTGTTGTAGCTACTTCTAAATCACTAATCCTGGTCTCCATGGCGACAAATAAAGTATGTTTCTTACAAGTATCATCCCCGCAGGACGAGGAATAGCTAAACATGTTTCACTACACACCGTAGCTCACCGGCGTCAAAATGTAAACAAACGCCATGGGTGGATCTACACCTGACATCCACTGTAATGATACCAAGTACAGGAGCGTATCTAGTCGATGCTACGATGATAACATCGATATTTTTTAGCATCACAACACATTTTTTCGTTTTTTTTTAAAATTTATATTATGTTTATAAACTCAGGAAATATGTCCCTGGACACATGAGGACTTTGCATATGACCAATGGTATCAGATTGATACCTAAATTTGTGGTATCATCCAAAACGAATGTAGAGTATCTAACAACAGAAGAATAAGTGATTATTACATTTTAACATAAGTGTAGATAGAACATGTTAAAACAGAAAGCAAGCAGATATTAACAGTAAATGAACAAGTCGATTAATAATTCATTTTTACAGCTTGTCCCTCATAATGTTGACAAAACAATAGAATAGAAAATGACACAATATGTTACTGCATATGTCAGCAGACTAAATTAGGAGCCTTTGTTTGCTTACTTACTACTAAAAGACAAGTTGTCTTTGTGGAGGGAGGTGTGGCCAGCACTGCTAGCAGGAGCGAAAGTCACCGCCTCTGTCCATGGTACTGAGGACAGAGTGCCTTCAGATGGGGGCGTGGCAGTGCTGACGGCGAGACACAGCTGAACAGGGGATTAGATCTCCCAGGTGGTACGAGTTATCCAATCATCTGTTGTCTTTAACAGTAAGCGGCCGGGAACAGGAGGGGAGAGAGGATACGGAGGTGACTGAAAAGTCACATCCTACTGGAGAAAACTTTGATAAAAATCTACAAACCCCGTTTCCATATGAGTTGGGAAATTGTGTTAGATGTAAATATAAACGGAATACAATGATTTGCAAATCCTTTTCAAATGGCAACATGTGTTGCTCCAAAACCTGTATGTACCGTTCAGCATTAATGGCGCCTTCACAGATGTGTAAGTTACCCATGTCTTGGGCACTAATACACCCCCATACCATCACAGATGCTGGCTTTTCAACTTTGCGCCTACAACAATCCGGATGGTTCTTTCCCTCTTTGGTCCGGAGGACACTACGTCCACAGTTTCCAAAAAAAATTTTGAAATGTGGACTCGTCAGACCACAGAACACTTTTTCCACTTTGTATCAGTCCATCTTAGATGAGCTCAGGCCCAGCGAAGCCGACGGCGTTTCTGGGTGTTGTTGATAAACAGTTTTCGCCCTGCATGGGAGAGTTTTAACTTGCACTTACAGATGTAGCGACCAACTGTAGTTACTGACAGTGGGTTTCTGAAGTGTTCCTGAGCCCATGTGGTGATATCCTTTACACACTGATGTCGCTTGTTGATGCAGTACAGCCTGAGGGATCGAAGGTCACGGGCTTAGCTGCTTACGTGCAGTGATTTCTCCAGATTCTCTGAACCCTTTGATGATATTACGGAGCGTAGATGGTGAAATCCCTAAATTCCTTGCAATAGCTGGTTGAGAAAGGTTTTTCTTAAACTGTTCAACATTTTGCTCACGCATTTGTTGACAAAGTGGTGACCCTCGCCCCATCCTTGTTTGTGAATGACTGAGCATTTCATGGAATCTACTTTTATACCCAATCATGGCACCCACCTGTTCCCAATTTGCCTGTTCACCTGTGGGATGTTCCAAATAAGTGTTTGATGAGCATTCCTCAACTTTATCAGTATTTATTGCCACCTTTCCCAACTTCTTTGTCATATGTTGCTGGCATCAAATTCTAAAGTTAATGATTATTTGCACAAAAAAAAATGTTTATCAGTTTGAACATCAAATATGTTGTCTTTGTAGCATATTCAACTGAATATGGGTTGAAAATGATTTGCAAATCATTGTATTCCGTTTATATTTACATCTAACACAATTTCCCAACTCATATGGAAACGGGGTTTGTATGTCAATTAAAACCTGGTTAAAAAATGCACGCTTGGCATACAACTTCCACAGTCTTGTATGTTCACTATTTTATTTAAGGACATAATTGCAGTAAGAAACATATGTTTAATGTACTGTGAGATTTGTTGTTAAAATAAAGGCAATAATGCCATTTTTTGTGGTCCCCTTTATTTAGAAAAGTATCGAAAAGTACCGAAAAGTATGTAAGTTGGTGCAATTACCTGTAGTACGACGGGAGACACCTTGCGTGGCGTCGTTTGCCTGCAGAGTAGACGTGGCATCTGTAAAGCCGCTTTTCACTGTGGAGCTTAAAGAACAAGCAAGCGTTTAATACGACCGTAATGACTAACTCTGATAGATGGCAAAGTAATCTAACGTTGGCCTCTGAAGTACTTGATTGCAAAAATATGACCTTTCTTCACTGATTGCCTGGGAAAAGTCAAACAGTTCTACGGCCCTAAAGGGAAACCTTCGATGACATTGCAATATATGAACATTTCGCTCCACTTGAAGCTGATTTGATGAGGTTTCAGTACGTACTGAGGCGAGTGGGAGAGGTCACGGCCCAGGTGGAGCGTTGGCGGGAACAACACCTGACAGCGGCCCTGGCACTCCTGTACGTTGGTGTCACTCTTGATAAGAGTCAGATGCTCCATACAGGAAGGGGGGAGGAAGAAGAGGAGGAGGACACTTCCTTCCTGCATGTCTTTGCTCAGGTGGCACCTTGTCAGGACGAGAGGGGGAACACGGGGACTCCGGCTGAGAAAACGTTATCATTTTTTTATGTGTACGGGCCGAGATAAGTCACGGTGAGACTTTTACAGTCTTTGTACTTTAAATTACCTGCTAGGTACATTACAATCATATTAAAAGGTCAATAAAAGCATTTTCATGTCTATTTATGTGTCTATAAAGTGCACATTTCTACTACAAAACCTTATGTGTGAAATCATCACAGTTTAGATTTGAGGAGACATTGCCATCTAGCGGTCGTACAGAGTACAGGCTCAGTTGTTACAATTAGTATGCTGCTCACACCTTTTTAAATGCTGAACCGTGCATTTGATTAAAACTATTTTAATATATTTGAAAATGATAAGAAATTATTATGAGATGAATGAAAATGAAATGAAAATGCAAACTTTAGTCAGTTTATTTTCATAAATTAGAAAAAAGAATCTACCGCAATTATGCTGTCTCATTCGGTGTAATTAATTCTAAATTGAACCAAAAATTGAACTTGAATGTGATAAAAGAAAATAATTCTAAAGAAATTTTCATTGAAAAATCAACAGAAATATTTGCATTAATTGTAACATTTTAACTCTGGTGTTTTTTTTCCCATATATATATATATGTGTATGTATGTATGTATATATACATATACTGTATGTGTATATACAGTCGTGGTCAACAGATTACATACACTTGTAAAGAACATGTCATGGCTGTCTTGAGTTTCCAATAATTTCTACAACTCTTATTTTTTTGTGATAGAGTGATTGGAGCACATACTTGTTGGTCACAAAAAAACATTCATGAAGTTTAGTTCTTTGATGAATGTATTATGGGTCTGCTGAACATGTGACCAAATCTGCTGGGTCAAAAGTATACATACAGCAATGTTACACAGTTATCAACATACATATACATTATGTATATACATACATACTGTATATACACTCATATACTGTATATACACAAATATATATATATACACACACACACATACATATATGTATATATATACATACAAATATATATATATATATATATACATATATATATATATATACAGTACTTATATACATACAGTACATATATATACTTACATATAAATATACACATATATATACTGTATATACACATATATTTGATATATATATATAGATACAGTACATATACACACACATATGGCGTGGAGAAAATGGTAGAGTGGCCGTGCCAGCAATCGGAGTGTTGCTGGTTACTGGGGTACCCACCTTCTACCATCCTAGTCACATCCGTTGTGTCCTTGGGCAAGACACTTCACCCTTGCTCCTGATGGCTGCTGGTTAGCGCCTTGCATGGCAGCTCCCGCCATCAGTGTGTGAATGTGTGTGTGAATGGGTGAATGTGGCAATACGGTCAAAGCGCTTTGAGTACCTTGAAGGTAGAAAAGCGCTATACAAGTATAACCCATTTATCATTATTTATTTATACATACATATATATATATACATTTATATATATATATACACATACATATATATATATACTGTATATATACATATACACACGTGTTTATATATGTATATATATCATATACAGTATGTGAGTATATACAGTATATATATACTGTATATATATATAGATATATGTATATATATGTGTATGTACGTATATATATATATATGTGTGTATATATGTACTGTATGTATATTTATCATATATGTGTATATACAGTATATATGTGTATATATATATCTATATATACAGCACGTGTATATATATGTTCTGTATATATATATATATATATATATATATATATATATATATATATACCTGTATATATATATATATAAAGTTAAAGTACCAATGATTGTCACACACGTCCTCTGCATTTGACTCATCCCCTTGTTCACCCCCTGGGAGGTGAGGGGAGCAGTGGGCAGCAGCGGTGGCCGCGCTCGGGAATTATTTTGGTAATGTAACCCCCATTTCCAACCCTTGATGCTGAGTGCCAAGCAGGGAGGTAATGGGTCCCATTTTTATAGTCTTTGGTATGACTCGGCCGGGGTTTCAACTCACGACCTACCGATTTCAGGGCAGACACTCTAACCACTAGGCCACTGAGTAGGTCTATATATATATATATACATACACACACATATATATATATATACACACATATATATATATACTGTATATGTGTATATATATAGATAGTACTTTGATTCCTTCAGGAAAATTAAGTGTGTGTATATATATGTGTATGTATACAGATATATATATATATGTGTATGTAAATATATATGTACTGTATGTATATTTATCATATATATGTGTATATACAGTATGTATGTGTGTGTATGTATATATATATATATATATATATATATATATATATATATATATATATATATATATATATATATATACACACACACGTATATATATATAGTGATAACACTTACCAATAACCTATACCACTTATATATGAATTCCTTTGGTTTGTTAGGGATTCAGTTAGAATGCCAACATTTTGATTTCCCTTTTTGATGAATTTATCTAAAACACAAGTATTTTTAATGTTACTTCTACTATTCTCCAAAAGAGCACCATAATGGTGAATGTCACTTGATCTTATGATACTAGTTAATTTGTTCTTATATAGTTTGTAGGTACATTCTGCCTCTTTTGTCCTCTTTCTCAATACGTTTGTGTACAGCTTATTCTTTCTCTTACAAGCTTTTTGAATACCCTTAGTAAGCCAGGGTGTTTCTGCTCATTTATGGTTGACTACTTTATTAACTAGAGGGCAGTGTTTTTCATACAATGTGATAAAGATTTCAAGAAATGCATCAAATGCATCATCTACATAAACAGTATCCCAATTTTGTTTAATTGATTCCTAAGTGTATAAATAGCTACTTGAGATTTTAGCCTTTTAGATTTTTGTTTTCTTTTACTGATCAGATAACACTACTTATTACTGTAAAGACTGGTAAATGGTCAGGGGGTCCATTCAGCTTGATGAGAACTCGGCAGTTTCTTGTCCAGGTGTCTTTAATCTTCTTTTCATTCCTCTGAATTCTTGCAATTACAGCATTCATCTTGGTTATGTGCTTAATTCACATAAAAACCTGTGCCCTTTAATTGTTTCGCATTCCTAAGCACCTCTATTTTGTGCTTCCAGGATGTTTGTCTGTTTGGGATCTTTCTGAGGCAATGTATGGCAAGCAACAATGTTCTTACCGTCTACTGTAATGCCTTTACTGTCAAATAACGTGAATACCCATTGTTCAAGAGTTGGTCATTCAGGAGTTGAAGCAGGATTTCGTAGATGTTCCTCCCCCACAGCACTGGCTACTGTCTGTTCATAAGAGCATTGTATATCAAGCCCTGATATCAAC
Source organism: Entelurus aequoreus (assembly GCF_033978785.1). Lineage (NCBI taxonomy): Eukaryota > Metazoa > Chordata > Actinopteri > Syngnathiformes > Syngnathidae > Entelurus > Entelurus aequoreus. The sequence goes on from NC_084738.1 coordinate 569,989, forward strand.
GGGTCATCCATCCTTGAATTCTGCTCCAAGTCATCAATTCTTCTTTCCAGTTGTTCAAATTTCTTGTCCCTCTTTTTCAGTTGTTTAATTTCCGCCAGCAATTAATGTAGGCCTCTTTGTCCGATTCCCACATGAGTTATTACCTGTGACATAAAGCTCAGAGACTTCTTGATTGTTTCAATATCTTCAGCCCGTTCCATTATTATTAAAATGAAAATTATGCAAAAAAGTATGCAAGCAAGCTTGGTCTCTGCCTTTTTAGCCATTAGCAGAGTTAGTCCATGAATTGATTAACGTGGACCCCGACTTAAACAAGTTGAAAAACTTACTCGGTGTTACCATTTAGTGGTCAATTGTACGGAATATGTACTGAACTGTGCAATCTACTAACAAAAGTTTCAATCAATCAAAGTCTGGCTAAAGCAGGGGTGTCAAACTAATTTTAGCTCAAGGGCTGCATGAAGGAAAATCTATTCCCACGCGGGCCGGACTGGTAAAATCATGGCATAATAACTTAAAAAATAAAAACAACTTCAGTTATTTTCTTTTCTTTGTCTCACTTTGGGTCAGAAATAGAACAAGTACATTCTGAAAATGTAGATACTACAAATAATCCTCTTGGCATAACACTTGACTTAAGTTGAAAACTCTGAGGAAAAAAATGGTGCAGTTTCAAAAACACCGTGAATTTAAGACTTTGTCTCAGTGTTTTTACAAAGCCATTAAACGTGTATCACTTCCTGTTGAGCATTTTAACGTTGGCAGTTTATTGAAAATGTTTGGAAAAGCAACCTATTGTTTCCACAAACCGCCACATTGGTGAAATCCGCATACTGCCACAACACATTCATTTATCATTCATTATTATAATCAAACATGGTGTCAGTTACCTTTGTTCCGTGTCTATATTCTTGTCTTTGTGTTTCTTAGATGTTTCATAGTGCCTTCTTAGATTATAATATTTCATTACAGCCACACTTTCTCCACACAGGCTCTAATACTAATCAAATACCATCCCGGGGGCCATAGATAATTCATTCGTGGGCTGGATATAGCCTGCCGGCCTTGACTGTGACACCTAGGGGTTAAAGGTAGCTCACATTTCCCGGTGACCCTCACATCACCAGGTGTTGTGACAGCTGCTCGAACCTAAAGACGGCATACATCTTTTTGGAGTCAATTTTCCTGACAAGAGAGCTCCAAGTTGGTCAGGTTGCAGGGGCATCTTTTCAGCACCCCCCCTCCCCCATATTTTCTGCTCATTTCCAAAAGGCAGTAAGGAAAACATGATGTTTCCTCTGCAAGTAGTCCAACAATCAGCCTTGTGAATGTGAAAAAAAACCTAAGGTTTCTCGATCACACATCACTCTAACACAGACCTGGGCAAATTAAGGCCCGGGGGCCACATGCGGCCCGTTAAGCTTTTCAATCTGGCCCGCCGGACATTCCCAAATCATTTTTTTAGATCTTTAAGATGGAAACTAGCTGCCATTACGATGTGCAGTGATGTTTTCTAATGACCGCAAGTCTTGAACTATACAAAGTATTTCAATGGCTGTAATCTGCGCTTATGAATGATATACCAGTTACTATGGTAATCTATGTCACAGCAGCTCAGACGAGGCACCAAGCAGTGTGGGCGGGAAGCGTTTCCACAGACGCGAAAGGAGATTTTCACAACAAAGTTCTAAAGCTTAGTGATATATCAGATATATCAGATTGTAGGTGGGTTTATTTTGGACCCTTCGCGTTCATATTTCACTGTTTGTTGCATTTCACTTGATTGTAAAATATGTCGATCGAAAGGAGGTGTGACGTTCCTATTTTGTCAATATTCAGTGTTTTATCGTTCATAGAAAAAATTAAAATTCCATTAAGTTTTTTAAGGCGGTCTGTCATAACGTTTTTAGCATTCAATCAGACATTATTGTGAGGTTTTGTATTAGTGTTCCTAAAATTAGATATACCGGCCCCCAGACACATTTGTTTCTCTAAATGTGGCCCCCCGAGTCAAAATAATTGCCCAGGCCTGCTCTAACATGATGCACACCGCAACGTTGACACAGATTAGGAGTTTATTCACACATTAAATACTACAGTGGGTAATGTAGTTCAGAAACCTTTGAACAGCGCTGCCATTAGAATGACACAAAACCAACAAAAGACGACAGTGAAACTCGTTTCTTTGCCATTATATAAAAATAGTGTTGCTACAAAAGTATAAATTAGGCTTACTAATAAGACAACTCAGATCGGAATCTACACAGGAGTCGGCAAAAATAAAACAAAGAAAAGAGAGAAATCATGTGGCGTTAAACAGTAGATTAAAGAAGAAATGCCTGTAAAGTAGAATAAAAAGCAACACACGTTTCTTAACCTGATTCGATAATGCATGATGAAAACATCTCCATGTTAGCATACTATAGTTGTTTGTACAGTTGAAGTTTAAATAAGTTAAAATCCTGACAAAGAATAAAACTTAGAGGATTCCCATTGGCTAACAGTATTTAAGTTGTGTTATTCTTCTATCATATCAAAAACCTTATTTTTGTTTAAATGCTACTGTAGAAAAAAGAGGTATAATGTTATCACCGGTGCTCCCTACTGTGTCTCTGAAATGACGGCGCCCCCTTGTGGCATAAAAACAGCAGTTCTCCTGTATGTACTGTACATAATAATACATCCTCGGAAAAAAAAATGGATAATGTCAACGTGCTCAGCAGTACCTCGCCTACCTCCACCGAGAGGTTCGAATTCAGTCGTCAGACATGAAAAAAAATAAAAAAACACACTGGCTTTGAACTTTATAATAGAATCATTACTCTAATTAATAAAAGCATGCATAATTAGCTTAAGATAGAATTTTCGTAGAAGCAACGCGATGGACGCTCATTCTTGGGTGACGCTGGCATTTTGTCCCAGAGCATATCCTATTTAAAATACATTATTTAAAAACACAATTAGAAATCCCTTCATCTATTTCTTCAAAGCAGAAAAAAAAAGGTTTTTAACTTGATTTGGTTTCTTTTAGATCAAACCAAAGCTTTTTTTTTTTTTTATATCGGCAAATTTTTTTTGTACTATCCATTCATCCATTTTCTACCGCTTGTCATAATATCTACAAAATATTTGAAACGACTCAAAAGATCAGTGATCTTCAGAATGCAAATAATCACAAAAAAAAATAATCGATTGTGTCGATTAATTCAAGGAAGTGTCATAATTTGAGTGCACTGCTTGGCTGCAACCAGCCGGGGCGCTGTTGGTTCAGTTTTAACTCGTGTTTTATGTGGTAATACACCTAAAAAAAAAGGTATTTGTGTGGCGAAAAATACCAACCTCAGTATTGTTTTCCTATCTAAAATTATCAAACATAATATTTTTTTGTTTTTTATTTACTCATTTTCTAGTTGTCTAATCAAGGAACTTAAGTCAAATGCCCATCCCTAACCACAAAATCGTGCTCATATTAAATGGCAAAAGTTTAACATGACATGATTGAAAAATACATATTCAAATATTGAATGGTAAAAAATCAGTGTACATTTTAGTAACCTACAATCTAAATAAAACATTCATGAATATTAATAGTAAAACAAAAATGGATGTGTATTGTCAGCGGGATACACCCAAATATTTTTGAGATTGTTCCAATATTTAAACATAAAATAAATCCAGATGTGTGTCTTATTAAGTAACACCACAGGCATTAAAAAAAACACTTATCAAGTAAATACAGGTGTTCATGTTGCAGGCCTACATTTGACCACTAGAGGGGGCTGTTTCCCAGTCAGTGGCAACCTGCTTTTAGCAAAAAATAAATGGATGCTGCTGAAAAGGCAATGAATTACCAACATCAAGGCATGTTTTTGTGGTTACTTGTTGGGTTAAACATGAGGAAATAAAGGATTTAAAGCCATTAGGAACCAAATTAACCCTTCTTCCGAGCCATTTAAGGAGGTATGAGCCTGCAAGACATGTACGTTAGAATCTATTTAACTTGACTTCATTCGTGTTGACCTAACTTCTGTCTCATGCTGGAACCACCATTTGTGTTTGTCACAAATGTCCAGTAATGAAAGTCAGGGGACCAAAGAGCTGGCGAAAAACTCGTTCCTGAGAAAGATTTCCGCGTTTTGATTTCCAAAAAATAACGCGATAGTCAGCAGTAGCAGCGTGACGGCCAACAGTCGAGTTTTAGAAGATTCGGTCGCGTGCCGTGTGTGACACAATGTAGCTTATTGCAGTGATATATCAACATGTGAGGCTTACTTAAGGAAGACTATGTTTGAGGACAAACAACTACAAGGTTTCTACGAGTAGAGTAGGTGAAAAGAAAGTTACGGTAGCTCAAGTAATGTTACTGGTTCGAGTTCAAATTAACAATTATTAGCTTGCTAAAACTGCAGTGTGGTTTTAATATATTACAAGTTTTGACGCGAAAATGACACGCAAAGTGTTTCTTTTCTGTGCAAGCCAAGCTTGTGTGTGACGTGCACATGTGACGAGGTAACGGGGGGAAAAAAGATAATTGGATAGGTTTTTATAAAAGTGTAAGGCTGGATTTACACTACATGGTTCAAGTCACACAATCCCGATTTCTGGTATATTTCCAGTACGGGTCTGGAAAACAAATTGTCTTTGCAGGAATAAGATGTATACGCATTGTCTGATTGAACCTGTCAATGTAAACCGGACATCATCGGAATACGGTAAAGCAACAAAAAACACCCATGAATATAAAGAAAAAAACACCTGGGGTAAATTAAAACTGCTGCAAAAGCATAAGCCATTCAATTCAGTCTAAATACCGTACATTACAGACTATAAATTAGGTGAAAACGTTGTATAGTTGTCTCTCATTAAATGCGGTTGATTGGTTGCAGACATGACCGCGATTAATTAATTTCCGTTTAAGTACGAATTATTTAATATAAAGCCAATATTTTCATAGGTATAGCATAAAAAACTTGTTTGCGGCCTTCTAAATACGGTTTTCAACATCATGAGAGCTCCAGACAGTAAATAACACCCTTTGGTCATCTTTAAACTCTTTGAATCCAATATAGTCATGCTGCCTGAAGCTGAGCCAATCAGTGGTCATGATATGGAACAGCGCACTTTGATTGGTTCAGTCTCCTCTAGTGGCCAATACTAGTGCAATATCGATATTCTTAAGTTTATCTAGCCGTTTTTATGTTTGAAAAATTCAAAAATACAAAACACTTGCAAGCTGTAGTGAGCCACAATATTTGAAGCACGACTGTAATGACTGACTTTGTTTAAATCATCGGCGTTCAAAGGGCGGCATGCCATTTCTGAAACGCATCCTATCTAAAAAGATCAAATAAAAAAAACACAGGAATAAAAGATAGCATAACCTAGGATTGATTTAAACGTTTCATCAAAATAACCCTTCAATTTGTCAGTATAAGTAAGAAAATGTTTGGACACCCCAGATTTAAAGAGGACCTATTACGCAAAACCAACTTTTCTTACGCAACGGAATCTGATTTTGTGTATTCGGGATCTGACTATCTCGAACATTTGAAATCAAACCATGGAGGCATGGCGGAGATTTTTAAACTACCCATTTGGAATTTTCCCAATTTGGGCCTTTTTTACCAATTGTAAAGTCAGCTAAAATCTCCATATATGGTGGAGATTTGCCCGAAGAGCTTTGCGCGAGTCCGTCATTTTAGTCCAAAGTTGTAGTCAATAAGCGCTTTTTTTTCCTCAATCCTCTTGTTGTGAGTCGTTCATCCACTCCTGTTGCCATTTGTAATTTAAAGTAGTGTATAGTTCTAACTTAGATCTGCCAGTAGACTCCCTTTGAAAGCACTAAAAACTGCAACATGGCTATCGGGGAGAAGACGTTGTCAAAGTGGAAGTACGTAAATAAGACCCCCCACAAAAAGGCGCATTCTGAAGAGACGACCAAAAAGCGGCTTGAAGATGGTCTGTAAAACATAATCAAATGCAACATTTTGACCAAAGAACCACCATTACACAAGAACGTGTTTTAAATGTAGAAAAAAATCATATTATGATTTTTTTTAACCAAATGCAGCCCAAGCAAAGTAAACATAAAACTTTGAATCTGTTTAACGTGGTTTGTTTAAAACAAACAAAAAAAGTGTTGACTTCAAACTGCAGTGTAAATCCAGACTAGCTTGTAATGTGTGCTTTTAACCCTTTTGAAGGAAAAAAAGGTTTAGCAGGTTTCGTTGAGGTTGAAGAGAATTCCAAACAGATCTCGCGAAAGGCAGTGAATATTCAGACTATTTTCTTCTACAGTATTGTTGAGGTTTACTGACCTTCCCCGCCGTCCCATAACAGCATGTAGCCTTTAAAGCGGTTTCGTTTTTAGGCTAGACAATGATTGGAGTTACCGATATGCTGAACATCTCCGTGTGAAATACAGAACGTGAAAAGCCGTGTTGTTACAGCTGCTTGCAACCTAGCACGTACACATCTATACCTTTACACCCGATCTAAGCCTAATTAAATAAAAGTCCCTAGCTCAGGGTTGGAGGGGGTCAAGGTTTGGTTGGTTAGCCCATGTTAGAGCGAAGGAAAATGAGTTTGTTCATTTCTTCAGCGGTTACCTGCTGCCTCCTTTTCATGGCCAGGCTTTGCTCGCACACCATCACGCATTCGCTGCGTATGCCCACGGCGGGCACAGCTAGGAGCCACAGCGCCAGGCGGGACAGCCTGGGGAACTTGTCGCCCACAATGGAGCTCCAGTACTGGAAGAGATCGGTGGTCCCCTGGAGCAGAGGCTCCGCCAGGTACTGGAAGATCTCCTGCCGGACTTTGCTTTGACTCTCGTCGTTAGCTGACACTGACGCCATGGCGGTGCCGCCGTTGTTGCCGGCGCCCTCCACGCGGGTTATTTTAGGCATCGGTGGGCCGTCAGTGTCCCGTTCCTCGCCGCACGAGCCGCTGGTGCTGGTTATACACCCGTCCCTGGATTCAGCAGCAAGTTCGCACGCTCGAGAGATGATATCCTCGTGTTGATAAGTCGGGACCAAACGGAGCTTGAGCTGAGGATCCAAGACCATTGCCACTTGGTGGGCTCGCTCAACCTGGAAGTAGGACATGGTCATCATTATGCGACAGCAGAGGCACGATTGAGTAATTCTCAACTACAAGCATATGAACACCCTTTGAGAGAAAAAAAAAAAGAGGAAAACTGACAAAAAAAAGAGGAATATTATTAGGTATACACGAAAATACATTACCTTGAAGTTCTCCTTGAGTGCTTCCAGGAAGTAGTGACAGAGTTTGCTAGCCACGCCCGTTCCAGCTTCTCCAGCTTTGGATGTGAAAAACTTTTCCAGGCGAAGGTAGACAGGAAGTACCTGCTGCAATGTCGGCCTCCTTTGACTGCTGAGCTCCAGGGCTGCCAGGCGCAGAGGAGCCAGCAGACAAGTGAGCGTTCCTAACAAGTGCTTGTTGAGGCCCTGGAGGAGAGGAGCCGTAGACTTGTTGCGCCCGTACGTCTCGCAGATCTGTTCGAAGTGGGAGTGGACCTGCAGGAGAGCCTCAGCCGAACGATCCCAGCAGGGAGGGGTGGGGCACTGGCTGGGGCCGCCCTGTGCTGCGTCCTCTGTGGAGCTTGTGGAGGTGTTGGTGCCCTGCTCCTCGCTGAGGCCCAGTGTGGCGGTGGAGGAGATGTCTCTGCACGTGGCCAGCAGCTCGGCCAGCTCGTGGAGCCCTCGAGCCTGGAGGCTACGCTTCCCCAAGACGGCCTGGACAACGGCACCAAGCGAGCACCCTGCGCAGCGCAAGCAGATCCTCCCGCGTCCGCCGCCTCCAAGCGAGGAAGCCCCGAATCCGGCGGCCCACACGCGGGGCTCTGCCACGTACACAGTGCGAATATCTGACATGACAAACTCGGATAGCACATTCTGGACCCAGTGGTGGATCTGCTCCGGCCCCTCCCTCAGCTCCGCCTCCCTTACGCCAAGAACGTAACGTTTCAGTCTCGAGCCCTCCACCTGATAGGCTGTGAGAACATAGCAGGCATCTGGGCCCGACGTCTGAGAGTGGCACGTCACGGCGATGCCCAGTGAGGCGTTGGAGCCGAGGGCGCACGTGACCTTCACTTTCACTTGGTTGTACATGCGAGGCAGCTGGCGCAGCGCCAAGGCACTCATATTGCCCAGGGCGTCGCGGGTGGAGTAGGCTCCATGACGAGCCCCCGTGTCCACCAGCGTTTGTGCCAGCTTGAGGAAGTCCTTGCTGTTGAGCACATTGAGCATGTTGAGATCGGAGCACATTACCCGTAAGAGACGCTCGGCCACTTGTAGGCGCTCCTTCTCAGGTAGGCCGTTGTTCTCTGGATGGGAGAAAAGAAACATGTAAATGCTTGGAAAAGGTTGTTTGGCGCCATGTGTTAGGTATTAGGGGGTGTAACGGTACACAAAAATTTCGGTTCGGTACGTACCTCGGTTTAGAGGTCACGGTTCGGTTCATTTTCAGTACAGTAAGAAAACAACAAAATATTAATTTTTTGGTTATTTATTTACCAAATTTGCAAAATCTTCCACCAAAAATATTTTTCTTGGTGGAATATTTGATGTGAAGTAATCGGAACCTTGGATAGGTCAATAATTCATAATAACGTTGATTTTGATTCAATATTATGTTTTGAGCAATGACAATTTGAAAGAAAAAAAACAGCTTTGTTTTATTAGTCAACATTGCAACTTTTTCTAAATGACATTTAACCTTTAAGCTTTTTTAATTCACTTTTGTTATGTTTTTGTTTATTTTAATATTATTTTTAGAATGTGCAGTGGGCCTTTAAAACATTAGCTGTGGGCCGCAAATGGCCTCCGGGGCACACTTTTGACACCCCTGCTACTGATCGTAAAAAATTAAATCTGATAAATCTATGGATAAAAAGCAGAGCCTGGCGACGCATGCGCGTTTATCATAACTCTCTCGCTCTCTGTCTATGCCCCTCCCTCACGAATGCTGCTGCCCGCACAATTTGTTTTGTTTTTAACCCCTTCTTAACCCTGAACGTACGTTGAAAATACACGCAACCCTAACTCAAAATGCCGGACATTTGAGGCATTTAAGAAACTCCGCCCTAACAGCTCCGCAAAAGAGGACATGTCCGGTGAAAAGAGGACGTATGGTCAGTCTATCGTAGACCGTTAGCTGCTAGCATGCCGTGTGTTGTGCCTCGGTGTGCATTGTTTACACAACGTGCGTTACGCTACTTAATATGTCCGTGTGGAAACTCGTTCGGTATACCTCCGAACCGAACCGGAACCCCTGTACCGAAACGGTTCAAAATACAAATACACGTACCGTTACACCCCTAGTTGGTATACAGTAACACAAGATAGAAATGCATTTGTGGTCTTGGGTTGGTGCTAAACGATATCAGCGATTTATTTGCATACTTGGCTATCATAACTCAACACTTGTGTTTGTTAGGGGACAGGTACAACCCAACTTTTTAATTTGTGTCCAAAAAAATGTAAGACATTTAGGAGTGGGTACCTTTTGTATTTGAACAGTACGGTACTAACTCCGGTATGCGGGAATCGATACTGGTACCAATTTTCTGTTCTTTACAGCAGGGGTCCCCAACCTTTTTTGCACCAGGCACCGGTTTCATTTAGACAACATTGTCACGGACTGGCCTTACACGTGTGACAAATAAATACCGCAAAAATAAGTGTATGAAAACTACAACACATGCCAACTCTGAATTAGTGGGAGCACTGGACTTATTTCTTTGCAATGAGATGGTCCCCAGCAGGTTAATGGTATATATTATACATCACGATGTACGATATCAAATTCTTATTGATAAAATAAATTTTAATAATTTATAATATATACCATCAACCTGCTGGGGACAGCAGACAGAAATTAGCCTTTGGCTACAATCTGCCATATGTACATTTTAAATGTTTAATAATGTGAGTTATTTATCCCATATACAAAGATAAAACAAATTTAACAAATGGCGACTTTCTATCAGGAGTTTTATAATACATCTATGAACAAGCTTTTTAATGTGTCTATTGGGACAGGCGAAAGTTAATTCAGAGAAAATGCGGTCGCTTATAAATGTTATGTTTCTGTGGCTCGGTAGTAAATGCGTCAAAGACTGGTGTTTGGCCACCACTGCTTTAGACTGTGTTAAAAAATGTTAATTGCTAAATAATAAAATTGTTTTTAATGTAACATGTCCAGCTGTTATATCTTGTTTTCTTATTACATTTCTAAGTCTCAATTGCAAGTTTTATACAGTAGACTTTGCATGCAGTTGCAATTCCAATATGTTGATGGCAGTAGTGTATAAGCTGAGGTGTGTTGCCAAGTCAGGTAGTAGTAGTCTTTGCCAATTAAGTTGAATCTGTTTTGTGTTGCACCCTAAAAGTGTTTATACTGTAAGTTAAGGCTGCACAATTACGCCAACATAATAATCACGATTAATTTGATTGATATTGTAATCAAGACTACGAACACGATTAATCATTAATTTGAAAACATGAGTATTTATTATACCACCAAAACTCAACTTTAAATATAGTTAACAAAAAGGATATCAATTAATAATGAATAAACCTTAACAAGTAAAATATGAATAATAGTAGTAACAGTACAATTAAATAACAACACCAATATAATAATCAAATTCTGTTTTTCCATTGTAATTGTTTTTAGTTTTCTTTTACTTTTTACACTTATTTTACCACAATAGAGTATGAGATTTGTTAAAAATGAAATTTAATTTAAAAAAAATTTAAATGCTAAAATCCTCACATTTATTGAATCAATACATCTTTGGACATTTTTGACCAGTATTTTAGGTCAAAACATAATAATTGTGTAACTGTATCAATAAGTGCTTTGAGTACATTATGCCTGTGCAATGTACTTTTTTTTAAAGTTCTATTTTGTTAGCACTGTCAGACCGGATGTGGCGCACCACGCTTTTATTTTGAAGGGAGGAAGTGTGTTGTGCTGTTCTTCTCAACTTGTTGAGTAAAGAGACAAATTGAGGCTGGATTAAAAAAAGAGAGCCCCCAAGTTGCGACTGCTGTTCTGTTTGTACATTAATGTTACATTGATGATGTCGATCACAACAGAAGCAGATGAAATGTATTCTGGGTGTATGGATTGTTCTTACTAGCTTTAGCTTTGTAGTTTAGTCGCTGTTTTAAGGGGCCGTCTCCACATTGTTTAATTCAGGACAGAACGGTTGAGTGTGTCGGGGACAAATGAGCACAATCAGAAACATTATTGTCCCAAACAATTGTTACTTCTCCTAACAACGAGAACATTCCACTTATATGTATCTCAGTTTCCCTGATATTCTGCATTTAACAGCGGATTTGGTTTCATTGGGCAATTATGTGACTCCGTCCGCGGCTACGTAAATGCGGAAATAAATTGACTTTACTTTTTTTGTTGAGTTTAGAGATTATTAATTAGGCATACTAGCGCTTTGTCAAATAAATAACAACCATAGTGTGATCCCAAACTTTTAATAGACGTGTTTTGTTTTTATTAATTCGCTCCTCATCGGTTTCATCGTCAAAAGCTCCAAAATTTGCAAGCACGAAAATAAATTTTTTATTAATTGTCCAACTCTACCGTAAGTATTATACTTGTTAGTACCTGCTGTTTAATTGTAACGTAAATCTTAGTTGTAGTTTTCATTACCAAATTTGGAAGCGTTGAAATCGCCATGTAAAATTGCTATCGCTAATCAGTGGCATGTATAAGGCAAAACCAATTAAAATTGGCATCAAACTAGCGCATTTTGGAAAATTGGAGACTTCCTTTACAATCAAACCTTTTTGTATGAGGCATACTTGCGTTGTTGGCAATGTTCCCCTTAATTGTTCATGTGTGTGAGCAAACACAAAAACTCCCTGATCATTCAGTAGAGCACATGTGGCAATACCAGCAGCACACCTGTCTCAAACCAATCTTTTATTATAACACTCAAATGACAGGAGTCATTTTCATGAGATTATTTAGTAATATTAGTGATTTGGCCCACTTGTAATGAAAATAAAAGAAATCTTGTTTTTCATAAACTATGGATTAGTATTGTTCAGTATGTCTGGGTGGGGGTCCTGCTTTGGAAATCATTTGTACCCCTTTCAGAGATCACGTTTAGTTACCCTTAAACATCCTCATTGTGCACAATGAAATGTAAGCATAGGATGAAGTGTGCATTCCTGTAACTTTCTCTGGTAACATCATTCCATGATTAATATCAATAAAATAACATTAATAATAAATGACAGTAGAATAAGCACACATATGACTGAGGAGTCATAGTGTAACTTTATGTGGTGTTTGAGTTGTCCGACTTTTTGTGTGGCCATAAACGCACCAGTGGCTTAGTGCTATGCGTGTTGGTGACAAGTTGGTTTTGGCCTGGTTTGTACGGCATAAAATGACTAGTTTTTCGAGATAGAAGTTTTTTACTCATGTTTTTGTGCGGTTATGGCCGAATATAAACAGTTTTGCTCAATAAAGTGATCGATATAATTCCTGTCCCCGAAGCATCTCGATAGACGTTGCAATAATTGAACGGTGTTCAATTGAACGGTGTTGACGAACACTGTTAGTGCCGCTTGTTGTCACTGTCACTCAGAGTTGCATTGCAAAATTATACAGAATAAATGTGTTTATTTTGTTTAAATTTCAAGTGGGATTTGATTTGGTGCGCGGCATATATTTGCTGTGCGCAGAGGACGCTTGAGCAGTGCGCAATTGCGCAGGCGCGCACCTTAGAGGGAACGTTGGTTGTTGGCATTAAAAATTGTAATATTACTCAAGGCAGTTTGTCTGAGTCGACTAAGTGCTGCTTGAGTGCTTGTTTCGTCACCAAGTCTGCGACGTCACAAGCAACAAAAGCACCGAAATATGCCACTGTTTGATTTTACGTGAATTGATACCCGGTAGTACCGGCAGAATTTGGTCTGTGTTTCTAAAAGTACCCTTGTATTAATAGATCAGTATCACAATGCAGTAAGTAAGAACAAACATTTCAAGAACGTACGGCTGACACTGTGGTTTCTCTGGGGCACGATTTGAGGTTGGATCTGTAGTTTGACTGAGGGGTGGGCGGCCTGAGCCGGAGATGCTCTCCACAGCTGCTCCTGAGGACCCGAAGCTAAGGAGGTTTTTGGAGAGTTGCCTTTGGTGTGGTTCTCGATGTCGGCTGGAGTTGACACAAGTAAGGAGGGAAAAGATCAGCTGTGACAATTTCTTATTGATAAAACACATTTTAAAAAGCAAGGAAGAAGTGTACAGTATGAGTGTGGTGGTAGAAATAAAAAGCTAAGGATAAACATGAAAAAAACTTAACTCATAGAAAAACATGAATATTTAAACTGTATTTCAAAATCAATTATTGCACTCATATTTGAAAACTTAGTGGTAATCATGAAGCCTTGATGTTTTAGAGATTCCCAATCTAAACTGCACATACAGCTGCGACAAGTAAAAACATCAATACCGTATACTACATTTAAAATGCACAGCTACCCTTTTTAGAACCCTAACAGCTGCCCCAGAACCAGATCTGCAACAACCCCCATTACGACACTCAAGTCAATCAATTCGACGCCTACAACATGCTTGGTCGTACAGACTTACCAAATTGACTATTTGTTTTCGCTGTCGAGCTCAACATGCATTTGTGGTTGTGGACTCACCAGCGTGGGACTGCATGTGCTCCAGCAGGTTGTTGTAGAACTGGAACTGGATGCCACAGGCACCACAAGTGTAGGGTTCTAAAAAATCACAAGGCCCAGAAGAGCAGTGACAAAAACGCTGGCGCTAATGCATCTTAGTCCATCCAGCTGCCTCCATTGTGGCTCTGAGCCGCATGTAGGCCAAAGAATATCAATACTACCAAGGTCTCACTAATTGCTTTTGTCGTTACTTATCGAGGGACAAAAGCACCTGAATGGGAGATGTAGCTGGCAAGATTTTAAATACTTTGTAGAGTATAAAGGTTGAGTTAATTCAGGCTGGGGCCATACATATACAGTACAGGCACTATCATTGCAACCTCAGTATACCCTCTATCCTAACTCTGGTTTAAACAGACTAATAACCACAACATAACAAAAACACAGAAGAGGAGCACCAAAAGACTTCAGGAGATACGCAGCAGCTTAAAAAAAATAAAGAAAAATCTGCTAATGTATCTTTAGCTACATTGACTATTCTTGATTTCCTAAAACATTTGTATGGAACATTGTAAAGACAAAAAGTAGCATCAAATTTAGATTTTTTAAGGAACTTTTAAGTTAAAAAAAAAAAATTATAATCTGCTTGCTTTGCAAAAACAAAAAAGGCCCGGCAGTAAGTTTTATGTATTTTTAAACTATTTACAGTAGATCATTATTATTTACTATTTTTAGGTTTGTAAAATGAGACTTTAAGTAACCTTCAGGAGGAGTGAAGCATGTACATTGCAGGTTTAAGTATAATACCGTGTTTTCAAAGATGGAGATAATATTTCAAATATTTTAATATTCAATTTTTAAGTGATTTCATTTATTGAAATCAAAAGTTCTTTTGAAGTGTAACTTCAACAACAAGGGGTGTCCCGATACAACATTTTCTCTCCCGACACGATATCCTGATTTTAGAGCCTTGAGTAGTGGACAAAAATGTGTTTTTGTCCTCAAAATTATACACACAATATCCTACAGTGATAACGTGAAAATATTTTTTGTGGCAAATGTATTAAAAATAAAAAATAATAAAGAAATACATGTACATAAGTATTCGCAGCCTTTCCTTAATACTTTGTTGATGCATCTTTGGCAGCAATTACAGCCTCAAGTCTTTTTGAATACGATGCCACAAGCTTGGCACACCTATCTTTGGGCAGTTTTGCCCATTCCTCTTTTCAGCACCTCTAAAGCTCCATCAGGTTGGATGGGATGTGGCTAGCACACACATTTTCAGATTTCACCAGAGATGATCGGATTTAAGTCTGGGATCTGGCTGGGCCACTCAAGGACATGTACAGGGTTGTCCTGAAGCCTTTTCCTTTGATACATTGGCTGTGTGCTTCGGGTAGTTGTCCTGCTGAAAGATGAACCGTTGCAGCAGTCTAAGCTCAAGAGCACTCTGGAGCAGGTTTTCATCCAGGATGTCTCTGTACATTGCTGCATTCATCTTTCCCTCTATCCTGACTAGACTCCAAGTTCCTGCCGCTGAAAACCATCCCCACAGCATGATGCTGCCACCACCATGCTTCACTGTAGGGATGGTATTGGTCTGGTGATGAGCGGTGCCTGGCTTCCTCCAAACATGATGCCTGGCATTCACGCCGAAGAGTTCAATCTGTGTCTCATCAGACCAGATAACTCTGTTTCACATGGTCTGAGAGTCTTTCAGGTGCTTCCGTCTGGCCACTCTACCATACAGGCCTGATTGGTGGATTGCTGCAGAGATGGTTGTACTTCTGGAAGCGTTTCCTCTCTCCACTGAGGAAAGCTGTAGCTCTGACAGAGTGACCATCAGGTTTTTGTCACCTCCCTGACTAGGGCCCTTCTCCCCCCGATCGCTCTGTTTAGGTTGCTGGCCAGCTCTAGGAAGAGTCCTGGTGGTTCCAAATGTCTTCCATTTCCGGGTGATGGAAGCCTTTGTGCTCATTGGCAGCAGATATTTTTCTGTACCTTTTCCCAAATTTGTGCTACGAGAGAATCTAGTCTTGGAGGCCTACAGAAAATGTATTTAACTTAATTCTTGGTATGTGCTCTGCCATGCACTGTCATGTGTGAGACCTTATAAAGTATATAGACAGGTGTGTGCCTTTCCAAATCATGTCCAACCAACTGAATTTGCAGGTAGACATCTCAAGGATGATCAGTTGAAACAGGATACCCCTGAGTTAACTTTTGAGCTTCATGGCAAAATCTGTGAATACTTATGTACATGTGAGTTCTTAGTTTTTTTTATTTTATACATTTGCAAAAATTTGTAAACAAAAATAATAATTTTTTTCACATTGTCATTATGGGGTATTGTGTGTGTAATTTTGAGGACACAAATGAATGTCAATCAATCAATCAATGTTTATTTATATAGCCCTAAATCACAAGTGTCTCAAAGGGCTGCACAAGCCACAACGATCTCCTCGGTTCAGAGCCCACATAAGGGCAAGGAAAAACTCACAACCCAGTGGGACGTCGATGTGAATGACTATGAGAAACCTTGGAGAGGACCGCAGATGTGGGTGACCCCATCCCTCTAGGGGAGACCGGATGCAATGGACGTCGAGTGGGTCTAGCATAATATTGTGAAAGTCCAGCCCATAGTGGATCTAACATAATATTCCATTTTGGAATAAGGCTGTAACTAGAAGTGGGGAAAATGATCGATTTTAGGTGTATCGCAATTCGGACATGGACGATTATAGAATCCATTAGTAAACGTCAATAATCCATATATTTATTGTAAATAAAGTAATGCGGACGGTTCTAAAATTTGACTGACTGCAGTGAGCCACCTCACCGAGAGATCCGACCACCTCCTTTATTATCGGGCACTTTATGTTCCAGTTTTGCACACATTTTCATTGATTTAAAAATGTGGGAATTATTTGAACTGTTTCCTATTACAAATGCACTGTTTTTTAAAGTTGCAAGTGATAAATGCTTATTTTGTGAAACGAACAGAAATGTAAAACTGCATTAATATACATAAATTAAAGCTGCATCAATAATACATTTTTTATCGAATCGTAGGTCCTGTATCGTAATCGAATCGTGAGGTGCCCAAAGATTCTCACGTCTTGCTGTAACATAACAAAATGTGGAAAAAGTGAAGCGATGTGAACACTTTCTGGATGCTCTGTATAAGCAGGAATTATAGTACATACTGCTATTATTTTGTAGTGTGGAATGTTACAAAAAGGCTTGATCAAGTCAAATTACTCAAACATAACACTTGTACTGGTATGAAAAAAAACTAACCTGTTATTACATTGAATGGACTTATGGTGTCTTTAATTAAATTGAAGTAGAGTGGTAATTTGTTTTGGCAATAACTAGTGGTCACAATAATTAAGTTTAGCACATGACTCTCATGACACACTTGAATGATCCACACAAGAGGATACTTTCTAGTAAATGTCTGACTTTGTTTACATAAGTAATATGCAATTATATCCAGTTTATATGTGTTTATATAGACCAATGTCGTATCTTGTTTGCTGTTGTGTACTGTACTTAGCTGTTGGGCAGCTACCAGCTTCTAGTATCTCACAGTATAGCTTGCAATGTTTACCTTTTGTAAATGAATTAACTAAAATAAAAGAAAATATCAAACATATGTGCTTAATGAAGGACATTTACCGTAAATTCCAGATTATAAGCCCCTATTTTTTTCCCCACACATTGAACCCTTAATTAATTCATGGATTTTTCTTCGCAGACGGCCATAATACAACGTTTGAAAAATAAAGAAAAACAAGAAAATACAATGAGAATGTGTTTTGTTGTTAGTGCAATGGCGCCATCTTTTGGACAAGTTTGCTCACTGCAGGTGCAGCGGAGTCCTTCCATTTAGTGCTTTCAACCGAAAGTAAGAGTGCCGTTCAGTGTTTTAGCCGTCCTTAGCGTTCTGTTCGTATGGATTCTTCATTTAAAACTCCTAGCAACGTTTGTAAGTTTTGCAGTATAACTAAAACTGTTTATACTTACTAAATCGTCCCATGTGTGATGTCTGTAGGAGGGTTTTCATGCATATTTGTACGTGCTATCCTAAAGTAACGATGCTAGCGTCTTTAGCATTAGCTAATTTGCTAACAACGACATTATTTTTATATTGTTTCAGTTTTGTAAAATCCTCAGTGTACTCGCCAAGACGTCACCCTGGAGTGATTAAGTCTGTTTAGCTGATTGGAGAGCTAGCTTCCGCAGCTAGTGGGTCCATGACAATGACCTCCATTTTGTTTGATCAGCCATTTTACTGCCGTGTTATAGGCACCGTTTGGAAACCATTAAGGTATGTAAATAAACATTTACAGAATCTTTCTATGCAAATAGTCATTTCGCAACGTACTGTATATATATATATATATATATATATATATATATATATATATATATATATATATATATATATATATATATATATATATATATATATTAGGGCTGCAACTAACGATTAATTTGATAATCGATTAATCTGTCGATTATTACTTCGATTAATAATCACATAAAAGAGACAAACTACATTTATATCCTTTCCCGTATTTTATTGAAAAAAAATAGCATACTGGCACCATACTTATTTTCATTATTGTTTCTCAGCTGTTTGTCCATGTTGCAGTTTATAAATAAAGGTTTATAAAAAATTTTTAAAAAATTTAAAAATTACAAAAAAAAATAAAAAATTGCCTCTGCGCATGCGCATAGCATAAATACAACGAATCGATGACTAAATTAATCGCCAACTATTTTTATAATCGATTTTAATCGATTAGTTGTTGCAGCCCTAATATATATATATATATATGTATATACAGTATATGTATACGGCTTATATATGTTTATGGCTTATATATCGGTGCACTCTATAGTCCGGAAAATACGGTAGCTGTTAATTGTCCCGCTTTACACAAGTCAACACGGTGCAAGACTACTTCTATTGGAGCTAATATAGGAGATTTCACATGCAAGCTGATGTCATCCAATTTCTTGGATTTTACTGACGTCATGTCCCTCCCATTCATTATGTGTTGTGATCAAGCTAACTCAGTTCTCAATGGATATTAGGCGCCAGCAAATTGCTTGTGTTTTTTTCTCGTTCAAATCGCAAAAAGGATAAACATTTCTTCAGAGTTTATTGAGAGGTAATCCAAAAGGACGGAAGACTGCAAGATTTTAAGAAACAACACTCCAGTCCAAGGGAGTACAGTCGAAAAATACATGAGTTTGCAGTGATCACTTCGTTAAAAGGTTTGTTTGATATACTTGTAATGCTTATTATTTCTCATTTAAGTATTATCTTAATATTACTTGTATTTCTTTAACACATGATTGATAAGTGTTTTCGAAAAGCACCAACTCGACGAGTCTAAAGAAAATAAAGCAAATGTCAGCAAAAACCTAAACGAGTTAAGCTTTTACCAAAGGCAGCAATCATAAACGAAGTATTCAGCACATATACAATGTTGACATCTACAGTTATTTTTTGATAAAGATCAAAATGTCACGTTACTCAAAAACACATTACTCGTAAACGGCGCGTGCAACAGCAACAAGTAGACGCAAAGTTATATCATGAAATGCAACTTTACCTGAGCAAAAATGATGCATATTTATCCAGGAGAGTCTTGATACCAATTTCCTTGACCCAGCCACACACAAAGAAGTTGTAGACCTCCATGCTTTTCCAAGTTTTCATCTGTTTTGCTGTGTAGATGATGTCTGGAGTTATAGTTCCATATGTCTGGGAACGCGAACGACGTATAATCCTTAATATCACTCGCCAAATTTTTTTTTTTCATAATGTGTAGGGCTCTATTCCATTGCATAGTTTGATTAATTTGCTCGTATCTGCTTTTTGCAGGAACATTTAAGCTTCTTTTGTACTTCGATAGTTTGCGCTTTGCTGGCTGTACAACAGCCATCTTGGCTTGGTTGACCACCAGTGGTTTTTACTTCCGGGAAGAAGTCAAGTGTCGGAATACAAGCAATACTTGTTGTTTTTTTGTTGTTGTTGTTGATATCGGACCGATATCCGATATCATTATCGAATCGGGACACCCCAAACAACAATACCACTAATAGCTAAAACAACAATACCACTAATAGCTAAAACATAACATTCAGCCCATGTATGGCACATGGGCATATTCTAAAAACTAAAATTAATTATTAATGAGATTATTAAATATCCTACCAATTTGCTTTGTCACTTAATAAAATATAAACTAGATTTAATGCAGAAAATGTATAAATACGACCCTCTGCATTATTAATTTTTGCAGTATGCAGCCCTCGCTGGTGTAGCGCATTTTGGTGGTTGATTTACAAAATGCCCACCTATTTTTTTATGTGCTCTGAACAGCACTTTGTCCTTTTTTAACATGCCTTTTGCAAAGGGTAAAATCTATTAAAATGAGTGGCAACTTAATGACTTATGGAAAATATGGGTCCCAAGGGGAGGGCAATTGAGACCCCCTGATTTAGTGTATTTATATCAGGGAGTAAAAAGAGGCCCCCCTTTTTATGTTCTCTGAGGCTCACACTTAAAAAAGCTCTGATCGAAGCGTTCTCCAAATGTATAATACACCTAATGTGCATCCTTTTAAATAGAATGGTGATGAAAGTGAATGCAGCATGATGAGAAGCACAATGGCTCGCACAGAAATAAAAGTGACATGAAATGGAGAGAGAGCTGCTGCGTGCGCATAATGTAATTTGTTTATAGCCGAAAGGTGGGGTCGTGTGTGTGTTTGTGTGCGTGTATGCGTGTGTGTGTTTGTGTGTGTGTGTGTGTGTGTACAGGGGATGGGGGTGTGACTTACTCTGAGGTGTAGAGAAGGAAGTAGCCACCAGAGGGCTCGGAGTTCCTGTGAACAGGAGGATGTGAGTTACAGTATATACTGGTAGATGCACAGAAATACTACAATAGCAGTTTGATGACTTCCTCGTGGAAAAAAAATGTGTCTTGTTACAAGAAACAATTGGCCATCAATGTTATGCAAATTGCATACAACAATGTAAGCATTAGGATAAGGGGAGTGGCATCTTTGTAATATGAACAAAGCAGTACATACACAATAGAATGCAGGGAGGCAGGTTGAAAAAAATAAACCTCTTCAAAGTCTTTTTGACAAAGACAAAATGAAAATTACGGGCAACAAACACAAGCCTAAAAGGACTCACCACTTGAGTTCTGCGAACTGTTTGTGTCCACCAGACTCGATTGTAATGCGTTCTCCAATTTCCGTCTGAAGTGAACGTCTGTGTAAAGTGCAAAAAACAGGAGAGACACTACAGTAATCAGCATGAGGTATCTTGTGGCTAATTCAAGGATTGCTACATTTTATATGCCACCATGACTGTCAGGATGAGGTAAAATGTGCAATTGTAATCTTTTACACATGTCAATCAATAGAGGCTGCGAATCAATCGCGCCAACCGTCTCATCAAATGTGAACATTTAAGCTCCTCACACGAGCTTAAATTGCTGCTCCTCACTCCTCGTCTTTTTTGACCCACTTTTAACAAGACGTGTGCATGCTTTAAATAGCTCTTTATGGCAAAGTGCTCATCTGGAAAAAGAGTTTTGGAAGCTTGGGACTTGTCATGTATCATAAAACAATGTAATATATGTTGTACAGAGTGACACAAAAAATAACATAACCTATAAAAATGTTATTAAATCCCAAAAATGGTCCAGCAACTTTCAAGACATTTGCTGACCTTAAACTTTAGTCTGTGTACGATCATTTCCTAAAGTTTCCATTATCTTGGTCTCTGCATAAAAGCCATGTTCTTTCCAAAATGGGCTCCACAGTGTTGGAGGCAAACTTGCATACAACACGCAAAATTTCCAATTACTCAAACTTTAGAAAATTTTGCAGTCCAATAATCTCTGAACTTCCGAACCGAGTCAAAAATTATGCTTATTGATGGAGCATGACGACACAGAAACTTTCTAAGAAAATGTGCTTGCACATTTTTTGGAGAAAGAGGACTCCATGCAAAATGTATTTTCCTTGGTTGACTTCAAGCTAAGGAATTTTGTGATAGCTATTGTTCCAATATGTTATGCACAAAGTCAACTTACAGACAAAAAAATAAATAAATTGACAGATTTATTCAAACATTTGTGAGTTCCGTTTTTTGGGGGGGGATCAGTTTGACCGTTTTGATTTTAGTTTGTGATTTACATAGTAATAACTACTAATGGAAATAATAAAAAATAAATAATCTGTTCCTGTGTCAAACTGTTACAATCGTTACCTTTACACTTGTGTTTGAAGAGACACTTGAAACTATTTAAAGCTGCTGTATGTCACAGTTCAGTAGATGCTCAGAGGGAGCTCGCGTTCTATCATTGACTATGTTAACACTGCAGGCCAAATTGTCCCAAATCAGAATGTTTTCGAAATCTGATTTTTTTTCCAGCTGACTGTAATGTAGCAGTCTGTAAGTAAATGTGATCTTTATTAGACTCCAGTGTAAACGCGCACAGGCCCCAATGTGGCCTCGACGTCACTTGCATGTGCAGTTTGATAAAGTGAAAACAAAGGAAAATGACCGGATTCCGTAAATGAACAAGGAAGTCCCTGCTACTACTACTACAAAATAAAATAAAAGTCGCCACAATAGATAATGGTCACCACATCTACAAATCAGTGTTGTTTTACGTGAAAATAAATTATAGTTATGTAATGTATTAATGAATCAGAATAGTTTTATTGCCACTGTTTGAGAACGGGTTCACAAACTAGGAATTTTTCTTGGTGCAATCGTGCAACATAAAACACATGTAACACAGATTTGGTAATAACAAGAGCTGTATCTGAGCTATCAGATCTTCTTATAGACTTAGAAGGAATTCAAAGGAGCTACTGTTAGGAGTACTAATGGATATATATACTGTAATATATCTGGGAGGGTTCTAATCTTTTTATGGCTGTTAAGTAGAAGAGCCACGGACACCAGCGTGGATCAACATTAGCTTTATTTTTCAACTCACATGTAAGCAAATACGCCACAGCATCAATTACAGTCCTTCAACAATTGCTATTTCTTCGGAATCAAAATATATTTTCATATATTACACATAGCCCATTATTTGCGCGCTATTGACTAGTAATTAGGGCTGCAAATCTTTGGGTGTCCCACGATTCGATTCAATATTGATTCTTGGGGTCACGATTCGATTATAAATCGATTTTTTCGATTCAACGCAATAATCGATTCAAAAACTATATTTTTCCGATTCAAAACAATTCTATATTCATTCAATACATAGGATTTCAGCAGGATCTACCCCAGTCTGCTGACATGCAAGCAGAGTAGTACATTTTTGTAAAAACCTTTTATAATTGTAAAGGACAATGTTTTATCAACTGATTGCAATAATGTAAATTTGTTTTATCTATTAAATGAACCAAAAATATGACTTATTTTATCTTTGTGAAAATTTTGGACAGTGTGTTGTCAAGCTTATGAGATGCGATGCAAGTGTAAGCCACTGTGACACTATTGTTTCTTTATTATTTTTTTTTATAAATGTCTAATGATAATGTCAATGAGGGATTTTTAATCACTGCTATGTTCAAATTGTTTCTAATATTGATACTGTTGTTGATAATATTCATTTTTGTTTCACTACTTTTGGATTGTTCTGTGTCGTGTTAGTGTCTCCTCTCAATTGCTCTGTTTATTGCTGTTCTGAGTGTCGATGGGTAGGGTTTGGTTTTGGAATTTGATTGCATTGTTATGGTATTGCTTTGTATTATTTTGTTGGATTGATTAATAAAAAATAAATAAATAAAAAAAATAAAATAAATAATTTTAAAAAATCGATTTTTGAAAAATGAGAATCGATACTGAATCGTACAACGTGAGAATCGCGATTTGAATTCGAATCAATTTTTTCCCACACTCCTAGTAGTAATGCATCGAAAATTCGGCCATTGAAAATAGACTTTGGTTGCCAAAACCGGATGTTATGATGAAGTATCCACTTCCGCTGTCGGGCCGCGTCTTTCCCTGCACACCAAATGACGTACCTTGCCAAAAGTTGACGAAAACATCCCGTCCGGGTCGTTTTCAGGTCGCATTGTCGTTTAGACTGAAGTCACATTTGAAAAGATCAAATTCCAATTGGATTTGGACTACCTCTTGATGTGGCCTTAATTTGATGTGAAAATATCATATTTAAAGCACTTTGGAGCGTTTTGACTGGCAAAAAAAATCTGAACTGTGTCACTTAAGGGCAAAAAATTTGATTTGGTGCACAGTGTAAAATGTAAAAACCAACGCCACAGAGCAAGGGCGGTGTTTTGAGTGATTTATGGTCTTGCTCACCTGTTCAAACTCTGCGTGGCGGCTATTGCATCCATTTTTTTAATAATCATCAAGATCTTTTCTGCATGCCCGCATCCGGACACGGAAAATTAAAGCCAATCAAAGCCAAAATTTCATTCGGTCCATGCGGAGGAGTTTTACAAAATGTAACTTCTAATTGTGACAAATAGACAATTATTTATTAAATCTGTTTTCTCCAAGTACTAATGGTAACATACTGTAAGCTAGCTGGTGGCGTTCATGTTTTATTTTTTGGTTGTGAAAAATGCAAACAGTCCTTTCAATAAGCATACAAGTGTAAAAGTAGCAACGTTAAAAGACACGGCACATTGTGTTAGATTGGCGTTGCTGAATTTATAGTTTCCAGTTTACTGAGTTTTACATGATGGTGTGCGACTTCAGAGGCACATTTCCACCCAAATGTTCAAATCACGCAAAAATCTGGAGCAGAGGATCAGATAGCCAGAAACGCGCACATCATTCAACAGTTCACATTTCACTCGGTTCCCTCCATTTGCATTGATCTTTGTTTAATTTCATCTGTCTTTTTGCTAATAACATCATGTGTCATGCTGACAAGCTCAGACAATTACAAAAGCATTCACGTTCTCTAATTACATGGATGATGAATGTTGCTTCACAAGCTATCGATATTGTTCTTTTAAAATGTTTTTTGAATAAACAATGCGTGCTTACTTTTTATCCTGTCGGTTTGGCTGTGGCCAAATTTACTCATGTCCAGGCTGCCACACTCCTGCACCCGCGATGTCTTCAGATCAAAGGAACCTAAGTCGGGAGGTATTAAGCACATATTAAAACAGACAAACATCATAAAGTACATAAATAAAGCACATCAGTGTTTCCCACAGGATTGCAATCTATTTGTTTTGGTTTGCATAATTGGGCATGACGCATGTGGATGTAATTTTTATGGACACTGTGGGGCAAAATGAGGAAAAAACAAAAAACAAATATGTTTAGAATACAGTACAGGCCAAAAGTTTGGACACACCTTCTCATTCAATGTGTTTTCTTTATATTCATGACTATTTACATTGTAGATTGTCACTGAAGGCATCAAAACTATAAATGAACACATGTGGAGTTATGTACTTAACAAAAAAAGGTGAAATAACTGAAAACATGTTTTATAT
Source organism: Entelurus aequoreus (assembly GCF_033978785.1). Lineage (NCBI taxonomy): Eukaryota > Metazoa > Chordata > Actinopteri > Syngnathiformes > Syngnathidae > Entelurus > Entelurus aequoreus. Next base: position 595,223 of record NC_084738.1, read on the forward strand.
TCTAGTTTCTTCAAAATACCCACCCTTTGTTCAGATTACTTCTTTGCACACTCTTGGCATTCTCTCAATGAGCTTCAAGGGGTAGTCACCTGCAATGGTTTTCACTTCACAGGTGTGCCTTATCAGGGTTGATTAGTGGAATTTCTTGCTTTATCAATGGGGTTGGGACCATAAGTTGTGTTGTGAATGAGAAGGTGTGTCCAAACTTTTGGCCTGTACTGTACATGTAAACTTTTTTGGTCACTTCTTTTTGTCTATGTCACAAACAGGACAGAGATGCCTGTGAGTGCTTTGGGAGAGGCAAACAGCAGGAACCATTGCTCGTTGAGAAGAGCCATACATGTTAAAGTCTTCAAAGGTGTCCAATAAGACCAGAAAAAGTCAGATTTTTTAGCTGTTGAAAAGGAGTATATAGAAGTGTGTGAATACTCGCTAGCTATAGCTTGTTTTCATATTCTCAGGCAGACCAGGTGCTCCTGAGGTGTGTCAAAAAGAAGTTATGATGCATACCGCCAACAACTGTACAGAGTTGTAATGACAAGCTAACTTCACAGACACTCCAATTATGATGTGTTTGAGGGAGGGCGAACAGGTTTCACAGAATCTATTCGTAGTGAACCAAATGTATTTGTAATGGATTGATTATATGGAAAATGCTGTATACCGGGTATTCATAAAGCATGGATTTGACTGAGATGCTGTATGTACATATTATTTTGACAAGTGTCATAAATTGAATGCTTTGGGACTAACTCAAGCCAGGGCTCAAACTTGTAGAATATCTGTGCTACGTGTAAGCTACTCATTACTATTTATTTTAATTTGTTTGTTTTGTTAGTCATTTTCTAAATTTGTCAGCACACACGACACAACACAAGGTCGCTACGTTTAATTATGTCTTCCATTATAAGTTTTAGCTCTGCAGAGGAACAAATCAACTTCATAAGCCAATCAAGAGCCTTAAAGGCCTACTGAAACCCACTACTACCGACCACGCAGTCTGATAGTTTATATATCAATGATGAAATCTTAACATTGCAACACATGCCAATACGGCCGGGTTAACTTATAAAGTGCAATTTTAAATTTCCCGCCACACTTCCGGTTGAAAACGTCTAGATATGATGACGTATGCGTGTGACGTCAATGGTTGATATGGAAGTATTCGGACCCATTGAATCCAATACAAAAAGCTCTGTTTTCATCCCAAAATTCCACAGTATTCTGGACATCTGTGTTGGTGAATCTTTTGCAATTTGTTTAATGAACAATGGAGACTGCAAAGAAGAAAGCTGTAGGTGCGATCGGTGTATTAGCGGCGGACTACAGCAACACAACCAGGACGACTTTGAGATGAATAGCAGACGCGCTACCGTGAGTACATTTGATTGCTTGCCCGTACGTGCGTGTCGCTATGTGCATGTCACGTACGTAACTTTGGGGAAATATATGTTTCTTGCCGACTCTGATGGCGGCCGGGGTGTCGTCGAAAGCTACAACGCCCGCCGCCGCCGCCGTCCCTTAGCTAAGTTAGCTTCAATGGCGTCGTTAGCAACAGCATTGTTAAGCTTCGCCAAGCTGGAAATTATTAACCGTGTATTTACATGTCCATGGTTTAATAGTATTGTTGATCTTCTGTCTATCCTTCCAGTCAGGGGTTTATTTATTTTGTTTCTATCTGCATTTGAGCCCGATACTATCACGGTAGCTCAGTAGCTAAAGAGCTTCGCCGATGTATTGTCGTGGAGATAAAAGTCACTGTGAATGTCCATTTCGCGTTCTCGACTCTCATTTTCAAGAGGATATAGTATCCGAGGTGATTTAAAATACAAATCCGTGATTCACAATAGAAAAAGGAGAAAGTGTGGAATCCAAAGAACCCTTGTACCTAAGTTACGGTCAGAGCGAAAAAAGATACGTCCTGCACTGCACGCTAGTCCTTCACTCTCACGTTCCTCATCCATAAATCTTTCATCCTCGCTCAAATTAATGGGGTAATCGTCGCTTTCTCGGTCCGAATCTCTCTCGCTGCATTGTAAACAATGGGAAAATGTGAGGAGTCCTTCCTCCGGTGAAGTCACGCTACTTCCGGTATAGGCAAGGCTTTTTTTTTATCAGCGACCAAAAGTTGCAAACTTTATCGTCGTTCTCTACTAAATCCTTTCAGCAAAAATATGGCAATATCGCAAAATGATCACGTATGACACATAGAATGGATCTGCTATCCCCGTTTAAATAAAAAAAAATCATTTCAGTAGGCCTTTAAAAGACATAAAAAGTTCAAGTTATTAAATTTTACTGAGACCCACAAACATTGTTGCACATAATAGTAAAACACAAAATATGGGCTTACTCATTGGTGTGTGAAGGGCAACGTGCTCCTGGTATGGGTTGAAATATTTGTACTGCTTCCCACAGAACTCGCAAACAAAGCTCCCCGTTTCTTTAGAAGACAAAAGACAACTGTAATAAATAAAAGACTATGCGCCAGACAGTTAATATTCAAGATGCTTTTATTACATGTGTGGTTATCTATTTAAGCCGGGTGCCCGAAGGCTCGTTTGTGTTTTTTATGAGCATGCGGCACAATTAAAAAAAAAAAAAAAAACAGCAAAAAACTTGTAAAATAGAGCAAAAAGACACAATGTAAAGAGAAAAAGCTGACAAGTTGATGCTAATAACTAGTTCAAGTACATGCCACATATTCAAAGCTAAACCATGATGATAAGCAGCAAGAAAAACTGGGGTAGAAAGATTCTTCGTAATTATGCTACATCAAAAAGCAGAATTGTTGACTAAGTTCTGAAGTTGAGAGAGTATGGCACTGTAAAAATGTGTAACTCTAAATTCCTAAAGAGGAATGTGCACGAGTACCGTAATTGACAATTGTGCACGATCTATGGAAATTTGCCTTCCTACGACACGCAGCCCATTTGGAGCAAATTTTGGAAAGAAAATTACTTCTATGACAAGCGACCAAGATAACTAAAACTTTGGGAAATTATCACACCCAGACTTAAGTTTGGGGTCGCTGGACATTTGTAAGATTCAACAAAATTCGTATGGTTTCTTTTTTGTGGGTCACACTTATCTGCAATAACAACAAACAACACAACATCTAGCTAGCTTCTCAAATAAGGAAAAAAAGCATTTTTTGAATGATGTGTTTTGGAAGATGTACACAGGAGGTATATATACAAAGTTTAGCTGGCAGACTTCAGCTAATGCTTGGTGCATTTGCAAACAGCTATAATTATGTACAAAGCAAACTATAACCTGCCATCCAAGAATGTAGAACAATTCTTCTCAACAAAAGAGGAGAAATATAACCTAAGAAAAATCTAACTTAAAACATGTGTATGCACGTACAACACTTAAGACCTTTAGCATATCGGTGTATACAATTATATTATGAAATGGATTAGGCGAAGAAGTCAACTGATGTACTAACTTGATGCAGTTTAAGAGGTTGTTCAAACTCAAAGTGATTACAAAGAATAAAAAAAGAACAATTATGATACTTATTGAAAATAAGATTCATAATCTCATTAAGGGAATTATAACTAACTTAACTATTTATGAAGAGAACTTTTATACATAGAAATCATTGATGTAATTGTGCTACATATTGAAAACATGAAGTGAACAGATGTGCCATTTTTCTCTTCTTGTTGCTTAGCAATCACCCGATACGAACATGTTCGTTTCCGTCCGGAAAAACACAAGCGATGAGGTCACTGACAATAAATTTTATTATTGATTTTTGTCGACAAATCGATGCACATTACAGGCTATGAAAACTGCAGACTAAAGAACATAAAATGGTCTTACTTGGTCCAATTTTATGGTAGGGTTCAATTGGCTCCTCTTCTTTAAGGCCGTCGATAGGTAGCACAACCTGCTCATATGGATCTAAGGAGGCGGGGCAAAGAGCTACATGTTAGAATTTGATGCAAAATGCCAGCATGTAGCTTATAAAATCTATTTTGTCCGGATGTCCCGCCCCTGCAATTTGCCATGCAAAACATGCAGAAAGAAGCCCGAGTTTTACCATCCACTGCGTGCAGGTCACGGTGTTCCTGGAAGCAGCTGTAGTATTTATACTTCTTGCCGCAGATGTCACAGGAGTAACGGAAGCCACCTTACAGATGAACAGATAGGAGAGAAATGAGCATTTGTTGATTCAAGGCCACACAGACAATAACATCCTCGCCCTGGCAGGCAGTATTTGGTGGACGACTGAACCCAAACTGTAATTTGAAGAAGGGTAATAATAGTAATAGAGAATACAAAAACGACACAGGCGCATGAGTTTTAAAAACAAGATCTTGCTGCAATAATAGGATTTCGTTTTGTTTATGTTATTCACTTGCTAGGAATATCACGTCAGGTGTGCAGGCTAAAAGGACATTAAATTAAGGATGCTAATTTGGCTGCATTAGGGAAGACAGTTCAGCCAGGTGGCTGTTAACAACAGAACACTCAATGCGCCTCTTGGCCCGGTGAAATCCTCTCCGTGGGCCATCTGTTGCATTAACAGCGTGCCAAAAAGAGCTGGTGGAAGGTAAAAATCAATTTCAATCTTATTTCCACTACTCGGGTCTGATGCCGAGGAGCCACCATGGCGCGAATTTACGTGACAAATGGTTGACAGCAAAGCAGTAACTTCTTGATTTTCTGTAACCCACATTACTTGGGTATTCTTACACTGAATATCAAATTCAATAGTTGTAAAGCATGCATTTCCACCAACAATCCAACAGTGACATGGAATAACACATGGATAGTGTATCTGCAAAGTAGATTTGTACATCTCTTTGTGATGGACCATTTGTTACGCATCTAGATACATGGGTTACAGTAAGATAAAAAAACGATATATTTTAAAAACAGAATGATTCGATAGGATGATAAAGTGAATGAACGATTCTGTGGTTAACATAGGTTGATGGACACAATCTTCTTTTGCGCCACTAAAGAACAAAACCATTCCTTCCTGTGCACACACTCCTTTTACTACTTATCCAGAGGAGAAATAGTTAGGACCTTGGCACCAAGCGCTCAGACTAGATCTGAGCAATTTCAGTCTATGAGCATGAAGTGATGAAAACTACTCGGATGAGGGGTCAAACATCTTTTAAGACAAACTGAACAGTCAACTCATCAGTTGAGTGCCCTGGGAATAACAATAATGTGGATGAATGAGAACACTCAAAGGTACATTCATCTTCAAATATATAAAAAAAGCACATTCTATTAAAGTCACATGCTTAGAGTATTTTCACATTTGTAAAAAAATATCATATATCCCCAAATATGCTGTAAGGCATCTTTAATGCTTTAATCATAAAATAAAATGACAACAAAATCACATGTCAATTAAAATTTATTTTTAGGCATGGAGCAAAAAAAAGACTCGCTGAATGAACATATTTTTGTTTGATGGGATGACACAAAAATGATCAAATAAAATGTATAAATAAAAAAAGTCTTAACCTTGAGTCCAATCAATAAAAATAAAATCCAGGGTACTTCAGAGCTTCTCTGAATATCTACAAATTAAGTCCACTTGTCAAAGGTTTTCAGATGTAATTTCACCCTATTGACATAATGGATAAGAACATGCTGATTCCAGAGGTCCAAAATCAAATAATCATATTACAGGCATATCTTGGACAGCTATTTGGGGACCTCACCGGGGTGGGGGAAGCAAGGGAGTGGTTAGCTGGAGTTGAATGATATGCCAGGCCTGTGGGTATTGACGGATGGCAAAGCTCGGCAACATTCCGCGGTATTGCAGTTCAGCAACCGCAAATCCGGGGTAATTATTTTGTGGGAAGCACTGGCACTTGCATTGTTTTAAAGATGAACTGTCAACTGACTGCTAGTTTCGTGCAATACCCAGCCTGTTTCTACACTCCATTAATATAAAAGATTCACTGCTGATTCTTATGGATTGAGCTGGCTGCTACCGACGCATCCGGATTGCTCACTTTACAAACCGGTCGCATCGGTTTATCTTTCACAACAGAGGGAAATAATACATTTTAGATGCATCACGATTGGGACATGTACGAATCTGAATCGACGGAAAAACGTCCAAATATTGATTATTTAAAGGTGCTGTTTGCTACTTCATCACAGTAACTTTTTTCAGAGCAAACAATATAACAAGTACAGTACCAGGTTTACCAGAATACATTTGTTTGACAATTGACTATATTTTTCACAAACACAAATGTAATAAAAAATGTTACCGACCCAAATAAAACTGGTGTTTACGGCGGTCAATCGCCCGGTGTCGTCAACACATACGCGCAGGGGGCAGTTGCACACATACAAAAGCAACCCAAGAGAAGCAACAAAAAATTTGCAGTCGTGTTGTTATTATGATAGAATACACATTCAATGACAGCTAATGCTAGCTATCCAAATTGCTATTTTTAGCTAACAACACCTAAAGCTAATGCGCATTCATGTGTTACGTACGTCAGTATGTACGAGAATCCGTTAAGAGGGCAGGATATACTGTGTAAAATACATTGGAAATTTGGTGGCCTGTAGGCATCTGTAGAAATTTTGCAAACAGTCCTCTTAAGTGTGTTAAATAAAGTAATACAGATGGTTTTAAAAAGTGGAACTGGCAGAGACACACAGAGCAAAACATGGCGGGAGGAGAGGAGAAGCCATGCTAACCCTAAGCCAGCTTGATTGTGAAGTAATGAAACAACATAAGACTACGCTACAAGTTTGTTTTTAATTAAATTTGTAGTTATCGTTTAGCTTTCTTTATTTTGAAGTCGCAGTGAACGATAAAAAAGCAGAGAAACTGAGTCGCCAAAGCCTGGGATTCTTGGGTTTGGCAAAGTGCTTCAGTTTTCAGTTTCCGCGGAATAATACACAGGCAAATGGACTCATTTGTCATCCGCACGATTACCTAGACGGAAAACTTTTGGCAAACATTCTTGCCAAAAACCAAATTATAGAAAAAGTGGTGTAAGAAAACTAAGGTACCACTGTGTCTGTAAGAAACTAAATAACTGAAGACTTTATAGGGGAATTAAGGCAAATTTCACTTTGTTTTTTTTTAAATAGTTTTTTATCTAAAATCCTATCAAATGCTATTGCAATATTTGTGTATGTGTATGCAGGGTCATGAACTATACTAGCAAAGCATCAAAATGTTACATTTGGCAGCAATGTCATTGATTCCAACATGGGAAATCTCAATCATGTTCTGAAGGTCAACTGCCCATTAAACCTTATAGGATTAAAACATAAATGGTTGTGCTTACATGTGGCATCGTATTATACAGTGCATTCGGAAAGTATTCACAGCGCTTTACTTTTTCCACATATTGTTATGTTACAGCCGTGTTCCAAAATGGAATAAATTCATTGTTGTCCTAAAAATTCTACAGACAATACCCCATAATAACAATGTTTTTTTTGATAATTTATTAAAAATAAAACACTAAAAAAATCACTGATGCACTTTTGGCAGCAATTACAGCCTCAAGTCTTTTTGAATACGATGCCACAAGCTCCGCACACCTATCTTTGGGCACTTTCGTCCATTCCTCTTTGCAGCACCATCTGGTTGGATGGGAAGCGTTGGTTTTCACCCAAAATGTCATTGCTGCGTTCATCTTTGCCTCTATCCTGACTAGTCTCCCAGTTCCTGCCGCTGAAAAGCATCCCCACAGCGTGATGCTGCCACCACCATGCTTCACTCTAAGAATGGTATTGGCCTGGTGATGAGCGGTGCCTGGTTTCCTTCAAACATGACACCTGACATCCACGCTAAATAGTTTAATCTTTGTCTCTTGTTCCTCATCATCTCAGAGTATTCCAGGTGCATTTTGGAAAAGTTTTTGCTAAGAAATGGCTTCCATCTGTCCACTATGCTACACTATACAGGCCGGTTTGGTGGATTGCTGCAGAGATGGTTGTCCTTCTGGAATGTTCTTGGTCACCTCCCTGACTAGACTAAAATTAATTCAGCAATGTACATGGACATCCTGCATAAAATCAACGCTTCCCATCCAAACCGATGGAGTTTGAGAGGTGCTTTAACGAGGAATGGGCGAAACTTCCCAAAGACAGGTGTGCCAAGCTTGTGGCATCATACTCAAAAAGACTTGAGGCTGTAATTCCTGCCAAAGCTACATCAACAAAGTATTGAGCAAAGGATGCAAATACGTATGTACAGTTAACTTTTTTACATTGTAATGATGGGGTATTGTCTGTAGAATTTTGAGGTCAAAAAGTACTCAATTTAATTTTGAAATAAGGCTGTAAAAACAAAATGTAGAAGGAGTGAAGCACTGTAAATACTTTCCGGAAGCACTGTATTGTGTTCCCTTTAATCCGTGTAAAAACATTTTCTATTAAAATCATTGAACACAAACATTCACTTCTTGATATTGTTCTATTTTCTTTTTTTTTACAAGCCCTGTAAAAAAAACAAGGTTAAAGATAGACCAATCGTGAACATGCTGGCATGAAAATTGACCATCTGGATTTTAGATACTTCTTGCTGGTTTTGATGAATAGGCTATTTCAGCAAGCAAGTGTGGGAAAACCATAACACTATTCAAACAAAACATCCCAAAAAACAGATCCATTTAATTTAGGAAGCAATAAAACCATTGCACTTTCATAATACACACATTATATTGATATATTATCAAGTTGACAAAAATGCTACCCTCAAGAATCAACTGTATCATATTTTTTGTCAGGCATCCTCTCTGGCCTACTTATTCAAACAAAGCTTTGGTTCCAGATGTTTGTAATTTTATACATACAACAACAGATTGTATCTGTGGGCATAACACAGACTGGGCTTTTTAATGTTATCCTAGTCTTTGTGCATGAAAGAAGATTTAAAAATAACTCCAGAACTCCGACATAGGAGTATTTTTAGTCCTAATCAAACCTCCAGCATGAATCCTTGGAAGGATTTTAAGGTGCCTGTGGAATAAAATGGCCCCGGCACAGTGGGTCTTAGCCTTATGCTAAGGTTGGACTTTCCCACATCAGCCTTTATTTCAGTTTATTAAAAAAATAAACAATAGCAAAGTAGATGTACAAGTATACTCACTGTTAGGTGTTGGTTGTAGATCTGCAACCATGCTCTCAGATTCTATAATGGGTTGAGGGAAAAAGCAGCTTTCTTAGAGCATGTTTAAACACAAACAACACTGATGCACTGTAGTCTCCTACCTCTGTGTGCCCTGACATGGGTCTGAAAGCAGTTGTAGTACTTGTACTTCTTCCCACAGACTCCACATACATAGGAACCTACATGGGGGAAGAAGTTGAATCAGTTCATGATGTCACTGAAAATTAATTGAACCAAACTTATAGTCCAACAAAATTAAATGTAAAAAGACACATTTGCATTGAAGAAGTACGAGATCAGATTATTTAAACCAGTGGTCCAGGTCTCATGCTACTGTCGTATACAGTAGGTACAAAACAAAATATCAAATTGAAATACTGTACAAAACACTGTAAATAAATGCCAACAGCCATGCCGGGAGTTTGTTTCGCAGAGAGAACATGATAATAATGTGGTTTAATGACTGTTAAATCCTATTTTGGTAGTGGATTTAATAAAAGCTGTTTAATTTAGCTTTTATTAATCCCCCTCTCCCACCATTTTAAAGAAGCAGAAATTAGGAAAGTTAATTTGTATTTCCAAACATATTTGTTTTACTTTTAATACTTTACCCACATGCTCCACTGCCAATTATTCAAATGAAGGATGTAATTATAAAAAGTATAATGATCAACCACGGTAAAACGGTCGGTATTAGTGGTTTAAAATTAGAATTATCGTAAAACTGTTATTGATAATTGCACTTTGATAAAAGTCACAGACGGCTGACACTGCTCATTTTTTGCGCTAGCACAGCTTTGCTAACATAAATACAAGAGACATTAATGTCTTTTTTCCCCATTAAGAAAGGGCATGCCCTAATCTAAATTTGAGCAAACACATTACTGTATTAACAACTAAACTATTCAAAGGAGCACATTGATCCTACAGGCTGTGCTCTCTTAGAAAGATCGATTTATATCCAAAGGAATAATGGCAACAGTCATAATTCAGAAATTGGAAGTAACAAATTAAAACAGTAGAAGATAAGCATATTCAAACACTCAAATGAAAATAAAAGGGCTTTTGGGTAGCCACAATAAATACAAGAAAGTTATGTGTCTATTTATTTATTTATTTATTTTTTTTAACTTAGGTAAACGATTTCAGTGTGTGTACAAGTACTTTTTGAGCACATTCAACATACCGTATTTTTCTGATTTTAAGTCGCAGTTTTTTTCATAGTTTGGCCGGGGGTGCGAGTTATACTCTGGAGTGACTTATGTGTGAAATTCTTAACACATTACCGTAAAATATCAAATAATATTATTTATCTCATTCACGTAAGAGACTAGGCGTATATCAGCAATCGTCACACACACACGTCAACCAAAAACAAGTGTATTTTGAAAAAAAAGAATTTACCTGCTACTACTTCCGTACCCATGCAAATTGATCATTTCAACATTGGCGGTAACTTATAAAAACTGAGAAGGGCTGAACAAAAATGGCACCGAAAAGGAAATCCTATACTGCAGGTTACAAGCTGGAAGTAGTGAAATATGCCTGTTGTTCACTATTCTTTATTTATTTGAAATTGCCTTTCAAATGTCTATTATTGGTGTTGGATTTTATCCAATAAATTTCCCCCAAAAATGTGACTTATACTCTAGAGCAGGGGTCACCAACGCGGTGCCCGCGGGCACCAGGTCGCCCGTAAGGACCAGATGAGACGCCCGCGGGCCTGTTCTAAAAAATTGTTTTTAAAAAAATAAATAAAAAATAAATAAATAAATAATATATATATATTTTTTTAAATTAAATCTACATAGAATAAACACAAGATACTCTTTCAATCAGTGCATCAACCCAAACAACCTCCCCCATGCACACTCATCCACACCCACTCACACAAAAGGGGTTATTTCTTTCTGCTACCAATATTTTGGTTCCCACAACATAGACAACACATCTGCAAGGGACACAGTCCCTGAAGCACACATGATTGTATAGGCTGCTGGTCCACTAACATTTTCATTAATTACTATTTTATATGTAATTATTTTTATATTGTTTTACTTTCTTTTTTATCCAAGAAAATGTTTTTTATTTATTTATCTTATTTTATTTTATTTTTTTAAAAAAGGGCCTTATCTTCAACAGACCAGGTTGTCAATGAAATTAGATTTTTTTAAAGGGTTTTTTAAACCAGGCCCAGTCCAGATAATGTCCAAGTCGGACTCAGCAACACACACCTTCATTCATGTACACAGAAAAAAATTAGGGAACACAACAGATTGCATATAATTTATAAACAAAATTACATTTTCAAAATGTACAGTCCAGATTATGTCCAGGTCACTCAAATTAGGGAACACAACAACAGATATCATATAATCTATAAACATAATTATACTTTCAAAATAAGCCTTTGAGGACTTCTCATCTTTTTTTAAATGTTTTTTGGCATCATTATCGTTTTCAACCATGTAACTTTCTAAAGTTAGAAAAAACTGAATAAATGTTTTAAAGAAAGTAATAGTAAGTGAATTTCTGTTTTTGGCCTAAAAAATAAACATTTTACCGAGTACTATAATTAAATTGACTAAATCATGATTGTCAATGAACTCTCCTAAAATAACAGAAACCACATTAAGCTTCATAAACAAACCAATCCTTAAACACATTTTTTCAACTTCCACCCAAAACAAAGACACAATATGACAATACCAAAACAAATGCAGGGTGGATTCAGGCTCCTGACAACAAAATCGGCAATCATCTGACTCTGCCATATTCCATAATTTTAACATTTTCCCTGTGGGTAAGAAGTTATAAATAATTTTAATTTGAAAATAACGATTTTGCACATCGATAGTGGTTTTATAGGTTAGTTTGAATATGGCATCCCATGGCAACGGGCAGTCAAAAAAGTCCTCCTATTTTCCATTTGTGTTGTATGAGGCAGCCTTCAAAGATTTCTTTATTAAATAAAAATTATATATTTTTCTATTTATTTTAGTTCCTTTTTGCCAACTAGAATTTCTTATTAGAGGTTTACAAACTAATAATTTAGTAGTTCCATAATTAATTATTTGTTTCCATCTTTTCCCAGTTACTCCAGTTAGTTGATAAAATGAAAAGCTTGAGCAAGCATCACCATACATAGCTCTAAATTCATCATACTTCATAATTTTACCATTCTCATTGATAATATCATTGACAAAAATGATTCCTCTTTCAAACATATTTTTCCAAAAGAAAGGCTTTCCATCTATTACAATATTGGAGTTCATCCATATTAACTGCTGCAAAATATCGTCTCTTTTTTCTGGCACATAAAATTGAAAACACCACTATGAGTGGATTGTTTCCTTTATGTTTCCCAGCAGACTCTCTGGGAGGGGATCACTTGTAAAAAAGGATACAATTTCTTTTGATACAGTACATGTTTTTTGTCCAACAGGACATTTGTGTACCACTCAATGTTTAAATACATCTCTGGAACAATTGATGCTTTTAAAGACAGACACATAGCTTCAAGGTTGAGAAGTTTCAGGCCCCCATATTCATACTCATTGTATAAAACCTTTCTTTTAATCTTTTCCGGTTTGCCGTTCCAGACAAAATCGAAGACCCTCCGCTCATAAATCTTAAAAAAGTTTTGTGATGGAGCTGGTAATGACAAAAACAAATAAATAAATTGAGGAATAATTAACGAGTTGGCAATAGACATTTTACCATACAAGGTTAGGGATTACCATTTCCATAATTGCATAATTTTGTCCAGCTTTCTTAGTCGATTATCATAATTTACTGAGCCTAGATCTTCCAGATTCTCTGGGACAACAACACCAAGTATGTTAACTGGTCCATCTGTCCACAAAACAGGCACTTTGCATTCCATTCGAAAGGACGTTCCCTTTAGATTTCCGATCCTTAACATTTTACATTTATCATAATTAAGCTTAAGGCCAGATTGCTGTGAAAATATGTCCAAAAGATTAAGAAGGTTCCGCAAACAATGAGGAAAAATCTTATCTTTGTGAATCAGCCTTTTCTGACATGAACTTCATCAAGAACAAACACAGAACACGCCTCACTGATGCACATCTGCAAGACTCACTCTGAGTTGCAGTGTCAAGTTACACACCAGAGTACAACACACTAGTTAACAGCATGCAATGCCAGGCTTCCCACTAACTGACAAAGAAACAGATAACAGATTTGGTGTCCAGTTCAAAGTGTGACATGATTTATTTAAAAATTTGAGAGTTGACTTTTGTATTTTACATGAGTTATTATTTGTACAAACAGGGTGCAAAGTAATTCATGATTTGTTCAAAAATGTTAGTGGCTAGCTAGTTAAAATGGGATATTGTGATTTCACAAGACTGTCTTAGAAGTGATCATTTGAAAATGTTCAATTTGAAAAATGTGCACTTAGAGAAAATATAAAAAATAAAGTGTTGCATATTGATATTTATCTGTTTCTATATATATTTATTGTGAGAAATCATTAAGATGATCAGTGTTTCCACAAAGATAAATATAATTAATTATTAATAATAACAGAGTTAAAGGTAAATTGAGCAAATTGGCTACTTCTGGCAATTTATTTAAGTGTGTATCTAACTGGTAGCCCTTCGCATTAATCAGTACCCAAGAAGTAGCCCTTGGTTTCAAAAAGGTTGCTGACCGCTGCTCTAGAGCGACTTATATATGTTTTTTTCCTTCTTTATTATGCATTTTCGGCCAGTGCGATTTATACTCCGGAGCAATTTATAATCCGGAAAATCCGGTATATATCATTATATTCATTTCATTACATCCTCAATGCAAATTAGACGATGGCATCATCTAGCGCCCCCCCGGAAACCCAACACCACAGATAGATTGCAGTCCTGCGGGCAACACTGCTACTTTTAATTTGTTAGTATGAGCGAGGAAAGGTTAAAGCTGGTAAAGTTAGTGTGTATAGTACATATTTAACACACCTATGCACGAATCTGTGCTCTTCGTTGGAGGAGGTGTACCAAGGGCAAACATACCCTCCGACTGAGCTCTACGTGATCCGCCTCCGCTGGCTTTAGGGTCGCTCCCCCCGATGACGACGCAGATCTCTGCCGGGTTGAGAGCGTCTCCGATGCTGCCATTGCTCGTCTCCGCGGTCTCGGGCTCCTTCTTTATCGTGACCGGAGGCGAACTGGCACCCCTGTTGTCTGTGGCAGTGGATGTCGAGGGTGTTCCGTTGCTCCCGTCACTCCCTTGCTCCTTGCCGGGATTGGGTGCCTCTGGTGCACTCATAACTCCCGCCTCTGGTGCACTCATGACTCCCGCCTCTGGTGCACTCATGACTCCCGCCTCTGGTGCACTCATGACTCCCGCCTCCTCTGACCCTGGACTCCTTGATGGGCGATGAGTAACAGAAAAGCAGAAAAAGGATTTAATGTATAAAAGTCGTTGTTGTTAAACTTTTTACCATTAGGTTCCACCACGAATAGTTTGCTTTGCAAGTGCCAAAGTTTTTGCTACCTCTGCTGAAGGTTGGGATGCAACAATTATAGATTTTGACTGTACGATTATAGTCTGAGTAGTAGGGCTGGGCGATATATCGATATACTCGATATATCGCGGGTTTGTCTCTGTGCGATATAGAAAATGGCTATATCGTGATATTCGAGTATATGTTCTCACAAAGTTGCTTTTAGCTGCGGGCATTACACTACATGCGTTTCCCACTCTTTCTTGTCTCTCCTTCTCACAGACATAAATACCAAGCGCACCTTCTTACATACGTCACATGTGCAACGTCACACGCCCTCCCCGAGCAGAGAGGGAGCGACAAGGTAAAATTAGCTGTGATGCTAACGGAGTGGTGCGAGTGGTAATACGAGAGAGAGAAGGTGCAAATCTGGTAACAAATGTAGGAAGAATTAATTCCCAAGAAAAAAAGCACGGGGTCCATCGTCTGGCGGTGGTTTGGCTTCAAGTGGGAATATGTTGAACAATTATGCGGCAAAAGCGTTGCTACAAAAAGTAGCAGGACTGCTAATTTGTAGCATCATTTGAAAAGTCACCCGCTAGAGAATGAAGAGTGCTTGAAACTCCGCATCTCAACGTCTCCGTTCGGTGCCACACCAACAAAATGCCGAAGCAACAATTTCCAGATCAACACCGTATGAAAAAAATAGTCAACAACAGAAGGAGATAACGTCCGCAGGAACCTACCATAGAACGAAGGACATATACTATTTGATTTCTTATTATGCAGCTCATTTTTATTTGACACTTATTGAAATATCTTGTGTGACATCTTTTGTGACATCATGCACAAAAGTGCACTTTATTTGTTTTTAACTATTGTAGTGGCGTTCTGTAGAAAAAGTACACTTTAATTTAGTGTTGTTTTGAAATGTCATATAAGTGACATCATTCACAAAAGTACACTAATAGCTTGTTTTCAAATGTCTCTGACAATCTTGCACTTTCTGTTTTGGAAATGACATGAATGTTTGTGCCACTGCTTAATAACTGTTTAATAAATACAGTTTTGGTAAATTGACTTAGTTGTGATTTCCCTCTCTGCATGAAAGTTTAAAATGAGCATATATTAACGCAGCATGAACAAGAATGTTTTAATGTAGACACATAGAATCATCCTACTGGTGTGATTATATGCATCAAGTGTTCATTCAAGGCTAAGGCAAAATATCGCGATATATATCGTGTATCGTGACATGGCCCAAAAATATCGAGATATTAATAAAAGGCCATATCGCCCAGTCCTACTGAGTAGTAATAAACTAATAAATAATCAAATTTCACAAGAAACAATTATAAAACATGTATAAAATCAGACATTATTTAGAGATTTTGATAACATAGAAATAACAGATAATTCAAGTACAAAATAATAAATATAAACAAAAAGTATTATTGCTAGAAATAAATTAAATAATAAAGGTATTATCAATATAAGACTAAGATTAAATTTATTGATCACCCAGGGAAAAATGTTACTCAAGTAGGCAATGAACTCAAGTGCTACTGTCATGAACTGCCATCCATGCCTATACATTCATTTTAATAATATATTTTATGCTGTGTTATTAACTGAAATGCACACAATTATATCCTAAAGTAGTGTTATTTTCTAAGCTCCTGATGTTATGTAAGTCTTGCACACTTGCTATATTAACTTACAATGCCTAAAGTTTATTCAACACACAGGAAGAAGCATTTTCCAACGTTAAGTGGTCACTTAATGAAGCCCTTGACAGGAGTACCTTTTGCTGTTTGTTGACGCTGAACTGATTGGGTTTTAACAAACTAACAAAAGACAAAATAACAAAAAAATTACACTAACCAAATTAATAGAAGACAAAACAACTTACAATTACAGAAACCAAAATAACGATATAAAAAATAAAAATTACACAAACCAAATTAACGAAAGAAAAAAAAATGACAGTTACACAAACCAATATAGCAAAATATAAAACTTACAATTGCACAAACCACTTAGGACAGCATGATTTTGAGGAAAAAAACCTAATTGTGATTGTGATTATATTGGCGATTTTTATATTTTAGACATACGTGCATAAAACCGAGAAAGTAACAAGTAAAGGAAGACATGTCACTTTTAGACTGTCAATCAACCTATTATTGTCTCAATGTGCTACACAGAACAATATGCAATAATTTACTTTTACAAATATTTGGCTTTATGCAGACAGAACCACAGCTTTTATCTACAGCATTAAACTTAAGAAATAACCATAACAAATAATTGTTTATAATGTAATGTAATCATAATACATAATAATATTGCAAGTAACCATTTAAAGGGATATACACTTGGGGACGCCACCTCTTCTTCTGCTCTGCTATACTGTGGTGTCCCCCAGGGATCTATTCTGGGCCCCATCCTGTTTGCTCTTTATCTCCTCCCTCTTGGAGAGATTTTTAAGAGGCATGGAGTGTCTTATCATTTTTATGCAGACGACTGCCAAATTCATATGCCGATTTCAAAAGGCCACGGCCCCCTGACACCCCTTCTCAAGAGACTTTTAATAATGAATGAGGGAAAAACGGAAATTTTAGTTTTTGACTTGGGACCATTGCAAAATGATGTGTGTCCCAAAGTCACCAGCTTTGGCGTCACTATAGACCAGACCTGGGTATTGTGCGGCCCGCGGGCCGCATCCGGCACTTTGTACGTCCCTGTCCGGCCCGCGTGAGGCCAATTATAAATTACAAAATAAATTTAAAAAAGCATCTATTTCGAGTGTGCAATACAACGGTGCTGCTTTTGTTTTGAAAAGCGTTATTTGTATTACTTCCGTGTGGACGTATGCTCGTGCGCGCAGCGGCAATCTCAAATTACAAAATAAATTAAAAAAAACATCTTTGTCGTGCGTGCAATACAACTGTGCTGCTTTTATTTTGAAAAGTGTTATATGTGCGTATGTCCTGTGAGGGAAGGCGCACAGTGACAAGTGATGCCCGGTTATCCCCGAGACGCTAAAAAGAGAAAAGTTGATGACGAATGGCGTGTTTTCAACAAAAAGGTAAAGCCGTGTGTTTATTTGTGGTACACATGTTGCTGTGTTTAAAGAATATAGTGTAACGACCTGCTGAAGTAGATGTTGTCTTCTTGAGTTGCGTAAATGAGGAGTGAGGAGACGTGCGTGTGGAAGGAACGAGATAAGTTGAGCTGTGTTAGTATAGCTTGCTCAATAAAAGTTTAAAAAGAGCGTCAGACTTGATGTGCACTTCTTCTGGACGCTACAATTGGTGGCAGAAGTAAAACTTTGCGCATACTGCACTGTTTGTGTGCTACGTCATCGGGAGGTGCGTGCCACGTGAGGAGCTCGCCGCAAAGAGAGAGAGAGAGAGAGAGAGAGAGAGAGAGAGAGAGAGAGAGAGAGCGTTTACAGGTGCAGCCACACTGCTTGCCACGGGGGGAATTCCGCCCTCAATGAAGACTCCCAGGTTTGATGGCAAGGCGAACTGGGAGGCATTTCATCCCACTTCTGACATCAATTGTAGCGTCCAGAAGAAGTGCACACCAAGTCTGATGCACTTTTTAAACTTTTATTGAGCATGCTATACTAACACAGCTCAACTTATCTCGTTCTTTCCAAAAGGAAAACCAATCCTCACTCCTCATTTCCGCAACAGCAACGCTTCCTCCTTCTTCGCCAATCACCTGACAGGCGTGCTACGTTCACAACAAAGAGGATGCAGGATAAAGTGACAGAAATTTAAATGTTTGTATTGTATTATACATCAGGAAGTGTTGTGTAAGAAAGTGTTAAAAATAAAACCATCAAAAGCCATCTGCTTTTGTATAAAGATAAGTTAGGTTAAATGAAAATATTATTATTATTATTATCTATCTTACGGTATATCAAAAATAATTTCAGCAAAATTTAATTGAAATATTGTCGGTGTGGCCCTCCAGCAGTGCTCGGGTTGCTCATTCGGCCCCCGGTAAAAATTAATTGCCCACCCCTGCTATAGACAGTGATTTTAAACTTGATAAACAAGTCAATGGCGTTTTAAAATCGTGTTTTTATCATATTTATCTTTTAGCAAAATTAAAACCGTTTTTATCTTTGAACCTTTATGAACAAGTCGTGCATGCTTTTATTTCAAGTCGCCTGGACTACTGCAATGCACTTTATGCTGGCATTAGCCAAAAAGCTCTCTCCCGGTTGCGGTTAGTCCAGAACGCGGCAGCACGACTTTTAACAGGGGCCAGGAAACACGAGCATTTAACCCCAATTCTTGAGACTTTGCACTGGCTCCCTGTTCATTTTAGAATTGATTTTAAAATGTTGCTGTTTGGTTTTAAAGCTTTGCATGGACTGGCACCTCATTATATCTCGGACCTCATCCAAATTTACACTCCTGCGGCAGCTTTGAGGTCCGAGATCCAGCTCCAGCTCATGGTGCCCAAGACAAGACTTAAAACCAGGGGAGACAGGGCCTTCTCTGTGGTCGGCCCTAAGCTCTGGAACACTCTGTCCCTCCATGTTCAAACTGCTCCCACAGTGGAGTGTTTTAAGTCTCATCTTAAGACCCACTTTTATTCTCTGGCTTTTAATACTACGTGAGTTGTGTGGTCCTCTGTGTTTTTACATTTCTATTTCTATTTATTGTTTTAATTGGTTTCACCCTTTAAAATCTGTTATATGATATTTAATTTTTATATTGTTTTTATATTTATTTATTTTGTTTGGATCTTGTTTTTAATATTTTTGTGAAGCACTTTGGAAACATTTTTGTTGTTTAAATGTGCTATATAAATAAAGTGGATTGGATTGGATTATTTCTCATAACTGTAGAATTATTTACCATTGTACTGGAAGATAAATAATTCTTATCCTAAATAAAAATTTAAAAAATTAAATGGAATAATTTATGTAAGCAAAAATGTAACTTAAATAAATACTGAACATCTTAAAGTGCATTTTTCCCAGTCGGTAGGACTTTGTCTTTTTGTTTATTGCCATCACGTGATCACAGCATTCTTGCTCATTTGTCCATGTTGATGGGCTCATATTGCCCATTCGATCTGAAGCTAAATTATTACCAAAACGGGACATTTGGCTTTGTAATCCGATTTCCCTGCCCTAATTTGGGTTGCTTTACAGCACTTCTTACTAGCAAGTTGAGAGCTGGGAGGCTGTCTGTGCTTGCTTTTGTGTAAAGCTGGCGCCACGCTCTCTGCCCCCTCGGACAAAAATGTGAATGACTAAAAAGAGGGCTCACTGCGTTCACTTAATTCTATTGTTAAATAAACGCGTTAAGGTGATGAGAGCGGTGCACAGAGTGAAATGTATTTCTTTTTACCTGTTTAAAGCAAAAGACGAACAAACCCGAGGCTCAACAATTCTGATTGGCGAACATGTCTGTCAATCAAATGCCAGGGACGCCGAAGGGAAAAAAAAATCACTTAGCCTCTGGTGGTTACGTCATTGCACTAATTAAAACCTCAAAGTCAATTAATTGTGCAGCCCTAAACCAAATTAACAAAAGCCAAACCAATTAAAAATTTCACAAACCAAAATAACAAAATACAAAACAATTCACAATTTCTGAAAACACATTAACAAAAGGCGAAACAACTTACAATTACAAAAAACGGAAAAGTTATGTCCCAAATCACAGATTGACAGCTAATTCAATTAATAGTTTTGCCCATGACTGCAGAGTCATTATTTCCTAATTTGGCTCAAACTAGTGCTAAACTATTAAAACAAAAAAAATGCAGACAAGATTCCAATGCCTGGTTTATTGTGTGAAAATACGATGGATTATAACATTTAAAAGGGGGGGACGGGAATCTGTAGCAGCCATATTCAAACATGTTGACACAAAGTGCTCTCGTCATTATCTGTGTGTTTAAAACTAATATTTCCAAAAATAAACCTATGTGCTGGCAGAGTAACATGAGTTATATTAGTTGCAAATTTAAACTGCCCACATCAACTTGCTTCTGGGGACATGTGACATCTAATCAAGGCAAAAGAGGTACCACTTGGCTCCAACCAGCCGAGGCACTGTTGATTCATCCATCCATCCATCCATCCATTTTCTATCGCTTGTCCCTTTTGGGGTCACGGGGACTGTTGTTTCAGTCCCAACTAATTTGCTCTCAAAAGAAAGACGCCATCACATCAGCTACAAAAAGCTGAGATACAACCATTAAAGGCCTACTGAAACCCACTACTACCGACCACGCAGTCTGATAGTTTATATATCAATGATGAAATCTTAACATTATAACACATGCCAATACGGCCGGGTTAACTTATAAAGTGACATTTTAAATTTGCCGCTAAACTTCCGGTTCGAAACGCCTCTGCGGATGACGTATGCGCGTGACGTAGCCCGGCGAACACGGGTATGCCTTCCACATTGAAGCCGATACGAAAAAGCTCTTTTTCATTTCATAATTCCACAGTATTCTGGACATCTGTGTTCGTGAATCTGTTTCAATCATGTTCATTGCATTATGGAGAAGGAAGCCAAGCAAGCAAAGAAGAAAGTTGTCGGTGCGAAATGGACGTATTTTTCGAACGTAGTCAGCCACAACAGTACACAGCCGGCGCTTCTTTGTTTACATTCCCGAAAGATGCAGTCAAGATGGAAGAACTCGGATAACAGAGACTCTAACCAGGAGGACTTTTGATTTGGATACACAGACGCCTGTAGAGAACTGGGACAACACAGACTCTTACCGGGATTACTTTGATTTGGATGACAAAGACGCAGACGTGCTACTGTGAGTATGCAGCTTTGGCTTTTTTTTGCGTATGTACGTAACTTTTTTAAAATATATAAGCTTTATGAACCTTGGGTTAGGTGAACGGTCTTTTGGGCTGAGTGATTGTGTGTGTTGATCATGTGTTTGAATTGTATTGGCGTGTTCTATGGAGCTAGGAGCTAGCAGAGGAGCTAGGAGCTAGCATAACACGTACCGTACCGTAAGTGCGCGTCACGTACGTAACTTTTTAAAAATATATAAGCTTTATGAACCTTGGGTTAGGTGAACGGTCTTTTGGGCTGAGTGATTGTGTGTGTTGATCAGGTGTTTGAATTGTATTGGCGTGTTCTATGGAGCTAGGAGCTAGCAGAGGAGCTAGGAGCTAGCATAACAAACACGCAGGTGTTATTATGCAGGATTAATTTGTGGCATATTAAATATAAGCCTGGTTGTGTTGTGGCTAATAGAGTATATATATGTCTTGTGTTTATTTACTGTTGTAGTCATTCCCAGCTGAATATCAGGTACCGTGAGTATGCAGCCTTGGCTGCTAAACATTCGATAACTTGACCGTATGTGCGCGTCACGTACGTAACTTTTTAAAAATATATAAGCTTTATGAACCTTGGGTTAGGTAAACGGTCTTTTGGGCTGAGTGATTGTGTGTGTTGATCAGGTGTTTGAATTGTATTGGCGTGTTCTATGGAGCTAGGAGCTAGCAGAGGAGCTAGGAGCTAGCATAACAAACACGCAGGTGTTTTTATGCAGGATTAATTTGTGGCATATTAAATATAAGCCTGGTTGTGTTGTGGCTAATAGAGTATATATATGTCTTGTGTTTATTTACTGTTGTAGTCATTCCCAGCTGAATATCAGGTCACCCCCGGCTCTCACAGCATCTTCCCTATCTGAATAGCTTCAACTCCCCACTAGTCCTTCACTTGCACTTTACTCATCCACAAATCTTTCATCCTCGCTCAAATTAATGGGGAAATTGTCGCTTTCTCGGTCCGAATCTCTCTCACTTCATGCGGCCATCATTGTAAACAATAGGGAACTTTGCGTATATGTTCAACTGACTACGTCACGCTACTTCCGGTAGGTGCAAGCCTTTTTTTTATCAGATACCAAAAGTTGCAATCTTTATCGTCGTTGTTCTATACTAAATCCTTTCAGCAAAAATATGGCAATATCGCGAAATGTCAGCTCAAGACTTAGAAAAACTTGTACATGCCTTTATTACCAGTAGGCTAGACTATTGTAATGGTCTCCTTGCAGGTCTTCCCAAAAAAACTGTCAGGCAGCTACAGCTTGTTCAGAACGCTGCTGCTAGAGTTCTAACAAAGACCAAAAAATGTGAGCACATTACACCAATTCTTAAATCCTTACATTGGCTCCCTGTACATCAGAGAATAGATTTCAAAATCCTCCTGCTCACATATAAATCACTACATGGTCTAGGGCCCAAGTATATCACTGATATGCTCCCACTATATACGCCCTCTAGATCACTAAGATCTTCTGAGACCAATCTGTTAGCGGTTCCAAGAGTAAACTCAAATCAAGGGAGATCATCATTCAGTCACTATGCAACACATAGCTGGAATAAACTTCCTGAAGATGTCAGACTCTCCCCAACTCTCACTACTTTTAAAACTAGACTGAAGACTTTTATGTTCACCTTAGCTTTCAGCTAAATCTTTTAATCTTTTAACTTTTAACGTCTGCACTGTTTTTATTTTTATTGTCTGCATTTTAATTTTGCTTTTATTTTCTTTCATTTCACTTTGTTGTCTGTGAAGCACTTTGAGTCTGCCTTGTGTATGAAAAGCGCTATACAAATAAAGTTGCCTTGCCTTGCCTTGCCTTGCCTAAAATCTTAAAAAATTAAAATGGAAGAACGTAAACATTTAAACACCTAGGTAACAATAATATGCCCAAGCAGTATTTAATGTTTGTTCTGCCAAGGACACTTGCTATATTAACTTACAATGCCTAAAGTTTATTCAACACACAGGAAGAAGCATTTTCCAACGTTAAGTGGTCACTTAATGAAGCCCTTGACAGGAGTACCTTTTGCTGTTTGTTGACGCTGAACTGATTGGGTTTTAACAAACTAACAAAAGACAAAATAACAAAAAAATTACACTAACCAAATTAATAGAAGACAAAACAACTTACAATTACAGAAACCAAAATAACGATATAAAAAATAAAAATTACACAAACCAAATTAACGAAAGAAAAAAAAATGACAGTTACACAAACCAATATAGCAAAATATAAAACTTACAATTGCACAAACCACTTAGGACAGCATGATTTTGAGGAAAAAAACCTAATTGTGATTGTGATTATATTGGCGATTTTTATATTTTAGACATACGTGCATAAAACCGAGAAAGTAACAAGTAAAGGAAGACATGTCACTTTTAGACTGTCAATCAACCTATTATTGTCTCAATGTGCTACACAGAACAATATGCAATAATTTACTTTTACAAATATTTGGCTTTATGCAGACAGAACCACAGCTTTTATCTACAGCATTAAACTTAAGAAATAACCATAACAAATAATTGTTTATAATGTAATGTAATCATAATACATAATAATATTGCAAGTAACCATTTAAAGGGATATACACTTGGGGACGCCACCTCTTCTTCTGCTCTGCTATACTGTGGTGTCCCCCAGGGATCTATTCTGGGCCCCATCCTGTTTGCTCTTTATCTCCTCCCTCTTGGAGAGATTTTTAAGAGGCATGGAGTGTCTTATCATTTTTATGCAGACGACTGCCAAATTCATATGCCGATTTCAAAAGGCCACGGCCCCCTGACACCCCTTCTCAAGAGACTTTTAATAATGAATGAGGGAAAAACGGAAATTTTAGTTTTTGACTTGGGACCATTGCAAAATGATGTGTGTCCCAAAGTCACCAGCTTTGGCGTCACTATAGACCAGACCTGGGTATTGTGCGGCCCGCGGGCCGCATCCGGCACTTTGTACGTCCCTGTCCGGCCCGCGTGAGGCCAATTATAAATTACAAAATAAATTTAAAAAAGCATCTATTTCGAGTGTGCAATACAACGGTGCTGCTTTTGTTTTGAAAAGCGTTATTTGTATTACTTCCGTGTGGACGTATGCTCGTGCGCGCAGCGGCAATCTCAAATTACAAAATAAATTAAAAAAAAACATCTTTGTCGTGCGTGCAATACAACTGTGCTGCTTTTATTTTGAAAAGTGTTATATGTGCGTATGTCCTGTGAGGGAAGGCGCACAGTGACAAGTGATGCCCGGTTATCCCCGAGACGCTAAAAAGAGAAAAGTTGATGACGAATGGCGTGTTTTCAACAAAAAGGTAAAGCCGTGTGTTTATTTGTGGTACACATGTTGCTGTGTTTAAAGAATATAGTGTAACGACCTGCTGAAGTAGATGTTGTCTTCTTGAGTTGCGTAAATGAGGAGTGAGGAGACGTGCGTGTGGAAGGAACGAGATAAGTTGAGCTGTGTTAGTATAGCTTGCTCAATAAAAGTTTAAAAAGAGCGTCAGACTTGATGTGCACTTCTTCTGGACGCTACAATTGGTGGCAGAAGTAAAACTTTGCGCATACTGCACTGTTTGTGTGCTACGTCATCGGGAGGTGCGTGCCACGTGAGGAGCTCGCCGCAAAGAGAGAGAGAGAGAGAGAGAGAGAGAGAGAGAGAGAGAGAGAGAGCGTTTACAGGTGCAGCCACACTGCTTGCCACGGGGGGAATTCCGCCCTCAATGAAGACTCCCAGGTTTGATGGCAAGGCGAACTGGGAGGCATTTCATCCCACTTCTGACATCAATTGTAGCGTCCAGAAGAAGTGCACACCAAGTCTGATGCACTTTTTAAACTTTTATTGAGCATGCTATACTAACACAGCTCAACTTATCTCGTTCTTTCCAAAAGGAAAACCAATCCTCACTCCTCATTTCCGCAACAGCAACGCTTCCTCCTTCTTCGCCAATCACCTGACAGGCGTGCTACGTTCACAACAAAGAGGATGCAGGATAAAGTGACAGAAATTTAAATGTTTGTATTGTATTATACATCAGGAAGTGTTGTGTAAGAAAGTGTTAAAAATAAAACCATCAAAAGCCATCTGCTTTTGTATAAAGATAAGTTAGGTTAAATGAAAATATTATTATTATTATTATCTATCTTACGGTATATCAAAAATAATTTCAGCAAAATTTAATTGAAATATTGTCGGTGTGGCCCTCCAGCAGTGCTCGGGTTGCTCATTCGGCCCCCGGTAAAAATTAATTGCCCACCCCTGCTATAGACAGTGATTTTAAACTTGATAAACAAGTCAATGGCGTTTTAAAATCGTGTTTTTATCATATTTATCTTTTAGCAAAATTAAAACCGTTTTTATCTTTGAACCTTTATGAACAAGTCGTGCATGCTTTTATTTCAAGTCGCCTGGACTACTGCAATGCACTTTATGCTGGCATTAGCCAAAAAGCTCTCTCCCGGTTGCGGTTAGTCCAGAACGCGGCAGCACGACTTTTAACAGGGGCCAGGAAACACGAGCATTTAACCCCAATTCTTGAGACTTTGCACTGGCTCCCTGTTCATTTTAGAATTGATTTTAAAATGTTGCTGTTTGGTTTTAAAGCTTTGCATGGACTGGCACCTCATTATATCTCGGACCTCATCCAAATTTACACTCCTGCGGCAGCTTTGAGGTCCGAGATCCAGCTCCAGCTCATGGTGCCCAAGACAAGACTTAAAACCAGGGGAGACAGGGCCTTCTCTGTGGTCGGCCCTAAGCTCTGGAACACTCTGTCCCTCCATGTTCAAACTGCTCCCACAGTGGAGTGTTTTAAGTCTCATCTTAAGACCCACTTTTATTCTCTGGCTTTTAATACTACGTGAGTTGTGTGGTCCTCTGTGTTTTTACATTTCTATTTCTATTTATTGTTTTAATTGGTTTCACCCTTTAAAATCTGTTATATGATATTTAATTTTTATATTGTTTTTATATTTATTTATTTTGTTTGGATCTTGTTTTTAATATTTTTGTGAAGCACTTTGGAAACATTTTTGTTGTTTAAATGTGCTATATAAATAAAGTGGATTGGATTGGATTATTTCTCATAACTGTAGAATTATTTACCATTGTACTGGAAGATAAATAATTCTTATCCTAAATAAAAATTTAAAAAATTAAATGGAATAATTTATGTAAGCAAAAATGTAACTTAAATAAATACTGAACATCTTAAAGTGCATTTTTCCCAGTCGGTAGGACTTTGTCTTTTTGTTTATTGCCATCACGTGATCACAGCATTCTTGCTCATTTGTCCATGTTGATGGGCTCATATTGCCCATTCGATCTGAAGCTAAATTATTACCAAAACGGGACATTTGGCTTTGTAATCCGATTTCCCTGCCCTAATTTGGGTTGCTTTACAGCACTTCTTACTAGCAAGTTGAGAGCTGGGAGGCTGTCTGTGCTTGCTTTTGTGTAAAGCTGGCGCCACGCTCTCTGCCCCCTCGGACAAAAATGTGAATGACTAAAAAGAGGGCTCACTGCGTTCACTTAATTCTATTGTTAAATAAACGCGTTAAGGTGATGAGAGCGGTGCACAGAGTGAAATGTATTTCTTTTTACCTGTTTAAAGCAAAAGACGAACAAACCCGAGGCTCAACAATTCTGATTGGCGAACATGTCTGTCAATCAAATGCCAGGGACGCCGAAGGGAAAAAAAAATCACTTAGCCTCTGGTGGTTACGTCATTGCACTAATTAAAACCTCAAAGTCAATTAATTGTGCAGCCCTAAACCAAATTAACAAAAGCCAAACCAATTAAAAATTTCACAAACCAAAATAACAAAATACAAAACAATTCACAATTTCTGAAAACACATTAACAAAAGGCGAAACAACTTACAATTACAAAAAACGGAAAAGTTATGTCCCAAATCACAGATTGACAGCTAATTCAATTAATAGTTTTGCCCATGACTGCAGAGTCATTATTTCCTAATTTGGCTCAAACTAGTGCTAAACTATTAAAACAAAAAAAATGCAGACAAGATTCCAATGCCTGGTTTATTGTGTGAAAATACGATGGATTATAACATTTAAAAGGGGGGGACGGGAATCTGTAGCAGCCATATTCAAACATGTTGACACAAAGTGCTCTCGTCATTATCTGTGTGTTTAAAACTAATATTTCCAAAAATAAACCTATGTGCTGGCAGAGTAACATGAGTTATATTAGTTGCAAATTTAAACTGCCCACATCAACTTGCTTCTGGGGACATGTGACATCTAATCAAGGCAAAAGAGGTACCACTTGGCTCCAACCAGCCGAGGCACTGTTGATTCATCCATCCATCCATCCATCCATTTTCTATCGCTTGTCCCTTTTGGGGTCACGGGGACTGTTGTTTCAGTCCCAACTAATTTGCTCTCAAAAGAAAGACGCCATCACATCAGCTACAAAAAGCTGAGATACAACCATTAAAGGCCTACTGAAACCCACTACTACCGACCACGCAGTCTGATAGTTTATATATCAATGATGAAATCTTAACATTATAACACATGCCAATACGGCCGGGTTAACTTATAAAGTGACATTTTAAATTTGCCGCTAAACTTCCGGTTCGAAACGCCTCTGCGGATGACGTATGCGCGTGACGTAGCCCGGCGAACACGGGTATGCCTTCCACATTGAAGCCGATACGAAAAAGCTCTTTTTCATTTCATAATTCCACAGTATTCTGGACATCTGTGTTCGTGAATCTGTTTCAATCATGTTCATTGCATTATGGAGAAGGAAGCCAAGCAAGCAAAGAAGAAAGTTGTCGGTGCGAAATGGACGTATTTTTCGAACGTAGTCAGCCACAACAGTACACAGCCGGCGCTTCTTTGTTTACATTCCCGAAAGATGCAGTCAAGATGGAAGAACTCGGATAACAGAGACTCTAACCAGGAGGACTTTTGATTTGGATACACAGACGCCTGTAGAGAACTGGGACAACACAGACTCTTACCGGGATTACTTTGATTTGGATGACAAAGACGCAGACGTGCTACTGTGAGTATGCAGCTTTGGCTTTTTTTTGCGTATGTACGTAACTTTTTTAAAATATATAAGCTTTATGAACCTTGGGTTAGGTGAACGGTCTTTTGGGCTGAGTGATTGTGTGTGTTGATCATGTGTTTGAATTGTATTGGCGTGTTCTATGGAGCTAGGAGCTAGCAGAGGAGCTAGGAGCTAGCATAACACGTACCGTACCGTAAGTGCGCGTCACGTACGTAACTTTTTAAAAATATATAAGCTTTATGAACCTTGGGTTAGGTGAACGGTCTTTTGGGCTGAGTGATTGTGTGTGTTGATCAGGTGTTTGAATTGTATTGGCGTGTTCTATGGAGCTAGGAGCTAGCAGAGGAGCTAGGAGCTAGCATAACAAACACGCAGGTGTTATTATGCAGGATTAATTTGTGGCATATTAAATATAAGCCTGGTTGTGTTGTGGCTAATAGAGTATATATATGTCTTGTGTTTATTTACTGTTGTAGTCATTCCCAGCTGAATATCAGGTACCGTGAGTATGCAGCCTTGGCTGCTAAACATTCGATAACTTGACCGTATGTGCGCGTCACGTACGTAACTTTTTAAAAATATATAAGCTTTATGAACCTTGGGTTAGGTAAACGGTCTTTTGGGCTGAGTGATTGTGTGTGTTGATCAGGTGTTTGAATTGTATTGGCGTGTTCTATGGAGCTAGGAGCTAGCAGAGGAGCTAGGAGCTAGCATAACAAACACGCAGGTGTTTTTATGCAGGATTAATTTGTGGCATATTAAATATAAGCCTGGTTGTGTTGTGGCTAATAGAGTATATATATGTCTTGTGTTTATTTACTGTTGTAGTCATTCCCAGCTGAATATCAGGTCACCCCCGGCTCTCACAGCATCTTCCCTATCTGAATAGCTTCAACTCCCCACTAGTCCTTCACTTGCACTTTACTCATCCACAAATCTTTCATCCTCGCTCAAATTAATGGGGAAATTGTCGCTTTCTCGGTCCGAATCTCTCTCACTTCATGCGGCCATCATTGTAAACAATAGGGAACTTTGCGTATATGTTCAACTGACTACGTCACGCTACTTCCGGTAGGTGCAAGCCTTTTTTTTATCAGATACCAAAAGTTGCAATCTTTATCGTCGTTGTTCTATACTAAATCCTTTCAGCAAAAATATGGCAATATCGCGAAATGATCAAGTATGACACATAGAATAGATCTGCTATCCCCGTTTAAATAAAAAAAATTCATTTCAGTAGGCCTTTAAGACCTCTATTAAAAGGTACAACTCCTTGGGGCAGAATTTTTCTATGCAAAACAACACAAGCATGAGTTCAGAACATTAAGACTTTGGTCATATCCCTAATAGAATGAGTCAGTCTACAAAAACACTGACAAAAATAGCAGATAGCCATAATGAAAAGGTTGACTTGACTTGTTCTTACAGGACCTTCTCAGGAAATTCTCAGAACGATCACAAATTTACATAGCTTGATACTTCAGCACACGACTATAAAAGGTACTGCAAGGAGAATGTGCTCAGAATGCAACCAAGCAAAACTGGAAGAAACCTGTATGACTGATAACATGGAAGGAGTGGAAAATAGGTCTTGTAATAATAGTACATAATTATGGGCCTTATTATTTTTGGGGAATATTAGAGGGGTTTCTAAATAAAATTCTGAATATAATTAAATCTGAATAAAGGGAAGATATCAGGAAGAGTATGAAAGAGTCACGCAAATACCTAAGACAATACTTTGAAGAGACAAGCTTCATCATGACTTACCAAATTAAGAGTTCAATTGCTTAAAATGTACCTAGGGATGGCCTTTGTGCGTCACTCAAAGGGATGTGATTATATGAAAATGTTATATCATACTTATTGTGATCAAAATGATCTTGGTTACCATTATTATCACAGTATTGCTGAATGTGCTAAAAAAAAAAAAAAGTACTTATATAAACATTGGAATCTTTTAACCAATTGTTGTTTTTCAAATAAATAAACACAAGATACTTTCCTTGGCAGAACAAACATTAAATACTGCTTGGGCATATTATTGTTACCTAGGTGTTTAAATGTTTACGTTCTTCCATTTTAATTTTTTAAGATTTTAGGCAAGGCAAGGCAAGGCAAGGCAACTTTATTTGTATAGCGCTTTTCATACACAAGGCAGACTCAAAGTGCTTCACAGACAACAAAGTGAAATGAAAGAAAATAAAAGCAAAATTAAAATGCAGACAATAAAAATAAAAACAGTGCAGACGTTAAAAGTTAAAAGATTAAAAGATTTAGCTGAAAGCTAAGGTGAACATAAAAGTCTTCAGTCTAGTTTTAAAAGTAGTGAGAGTTGGGGAGAGTCTGACATCTTCAGGAAGTTTATTCCAGCTATGTGTTGCATAGTGACTGAATGATGATCTCCCTTGATTTGAGTTTACTCTTGGAACCGCTAACAGATTGGTCTCAGAAGATCTTAGTGATCTAGAGGGCGTATATAGTGGGAGCATATCAGTGATATACTTGGGCCCTAGACCATGTAGTGATTTATATGTGAGCAGGAGGATTTTGAAATCTATTCTCTGATGTACAGGGAGCCAATGTAAGGATTTAAGAATTGGTGTAATGTGCTCACATTTTTTGGTCTTTGTTAGAACTCTAGCAGCAGCGTTCTGAACAAGCTGTAGCTGCCTGACAGTTTTTTTGGGAAGACCTGCAAGGAGACCATTACAATAGTCTAGCCTACTGGTAATAAAGGCATGTACAAGTTTTTCTAAGTCTTGAGCTGACATGAGCCCTCTAAGTCTTTTTACATTTTTGAGGTGATAGTAGGCCGATTTTGTTACTGATTTGATGTGACTGTCGAAATGTAAATCAGAATCTAAAATAACCCCAAGATTTCTGGCTTTATTTGAGGTTTTCAGGGACAGTGATTGAAGGTGTTGGATGACTTTAAACCTTTCTTTTTTAGCACCAAAAACAATTATCTCAGTTTTATCTTCATTTAGTTGTAGGAAATTTTGGCACATCCAGTGTTTGACTTGCTCAATGCACTGGCACAGAAGATCTATGGGGCGATAGTCATTTGGTGATAGCGCTACATAGATTTGGGTGTCATCGGCATAGCAATGATGGTCAATGTTATTATTTTGCATGATTTGTCCTAGTGGGAGCATATAGATGTTAAATAAAGTCGGCCCCAAGATTGAACCTTGGGGGACTCCACACGTTACGTTGGTTGGTTCTGATACAAAGTCACCAATGGAAACAAAATAGTTCCTATCTTGTAGATATGACTTGAACCAGCTTAAAACTGTGCCTGAGATCCCCACCCAGTTTTCCAACCTGTCCAAAAGTATTTAGAGTGTTTCTTGTTGCAAGTCCAACCGGGTTCACTTCCTGTTTTAGACACGACTGTATTTAATGGGTCTTCACAGCTATCAATCTATCTTGGTAGGGATGTATTGATAAAAACATTTTATATGACGTTATCATTATTATCACAATATTGTTGAATGTGCCCAAAAAGTACGTATACATATTGAAGAACACAAAAATAAAAGTGCAGTCAGTGGGTTCGATGTGCACGATTGAACAGTTTAGTTGCTCAGACAGCAATGTGTTTATACAAGTTTAGATCGGGGACGTTTGAAACGGGGAAAGACAATTTGTTTTGAACTCAAATTAGCTTCTATAAAAGCTAGCGATTAACTCGCTATCTGATAGCTAGTGATTAGCTGCATTAGCTCTAGCAGCTGTCGCGCTGCGCACTAGCTGGCTTAATTCTCCAGGAAATGAGCAGCGTCACCAGTCTGTGAGTTTTACTATGTTTGGTTATCAATCACAACTTTACGTTAATCTTAATCTGAAACAGTAATGCTGTTTGTCGTTTATTATTAATAGAGTTAATCCTTAGATTCTCAGTACTAACAAAGCAATGTGCACAATTAAATAGCTTAGTAGTTCAGACAGAAATGTGTATATATAAGTATGACGTTTGTAACAGGGAAAGATTTTGACGTGTATTGTATTCATGTTAGCATTTAAAAAAACTAGCGCTTAGCAGGCTGGCTTGCTTCTCCATGAAATGGGCAATGTCACCGGTCTGTGAGATTGTCAGAGAGGTTAATCATAATTTCACGAGGATTTGAATTTGAAACGGTAAAACTAACGGTTGGCGAGTTTTACCACTGTTTATCATTAATACCAGTAATGTTTACATCCTTACTCCATAGTGTGTTTTGCTTTTTGTTTGGCTTTGTTTACTGTCACTACAGGGAGGTACCATAGCGAAAAGGAGAAAGAAGTGTGATGATGACCATAGAATACAATGTGGCAATAGCCTAGCAATGAAAGCTATGCATTGTTACCATGGCTGTTCAGAACAATATAGCTCAGTCAACACTAACAAAGAACAAGAACAACAACCTGAGCCGTTCTAGAATCCCTTTTTTAGGCAATTTGGGCAGCATATGCTCGTTTACATGCGGCTTTAAAGGGAAAATGGAAACCATGACATTTAAATGTCAAATGGAGAATATACAACTTGAAATGCCAAATAGTTAAGGTTGAATGCAAAGGGGGCTGGGAGAGATTCCTATTTAGGTAAATTTAACCATACCCACTGCAACATTTTCATTTATAATCTCTTTTTATTTTCTTTCTACTTCTAAATGCCAGAATGTGCATACCATTTTTTTTTTATTTCAGTTTCATCGCTGAGGTTTTCTTTCCATGACAACATGAGACAATTAAGAGTCTAAGGGTTACGTCGGTCTCTCACACATAAAAGCAAGGCGTCCGTGTAAAAAAACAGAATTTACATTGATATATTACACAATAAATTATCTCCGTCTGTATTTTTTTTTTTTTACATGTTGGCTGTAAAGAAATATGGAATATGGAAATATTAAATGTTTACAAGTATCAATTTCCCAAGACTGAAAGCAAAACATTATTTCGTATTTCATTTTATGCCTAGAGACTGAAACACACCTATTGATATTGCACACCCATTGTTTAGAAGGGAAAAAACGCAGACTCAGCAGGGTGTATTTTAGCTGTATTTTTTGGGCCATTGGAAAAACCCTTTTAACACAGTGGTCACATGACTGGTGTCCGTCCAGCAGACACACTATTTGCATCCCCCTCTGACAACATCAGTACATAATATCAGCAACTGGCCCTTGAATAAAGAAAGCAAACCTACATTCCTACTTATCCATATAATTTAATACCTATTGTGTCCTGTCGTTCTTTGACCATCTGTTATGTATTTGAAAACAAGCAAGATACAACAAAGCAGAATTGAAAAAAGGTACAACCCCAACACAAATAGATAAAAGTGAAGGTAATGAGCCCACAAGAACACCAAATGGTTTGGAATTAAATGGGCTTTGCATATCAAGGAGGCGAAAATAAGATAAGAGTGACAGTAATTGGTAAGCACAGATGAATAACATTAGGATTTATGTCCAATTGTGAGACATTTTTCAAAACAATTTTACGCCAAGTATGTTAGAAAACCTCACTGCCTTCACAACAGTAAACAGTCGATATGCATAGAGAGTGAATAAAACTGTAATCGTAAGTTATAATCCTGGTTCAGTACAAAGCTTCAGTTCATCGGTCCAGCTTCTCCTCGACATTATAGCTAGCTAAAGACTCAGAATTCAGAAGAGTTTTTATTGCCATTGTTTGAGAACGGGTTCACAAACTAGGAATTTTACCTGGTGCAATCGTGCAACATAAAACACAAAAGACGACGCTGTACTGTACAGTATTTGTTGACAGAGTAGACGCAATGACTATATCCAAGGTACTTACAGTACACTTTTTATCCTTCATATAATACATCCATCCATCCATCCATCCATTTTCTACCGCTTGTCCGTTTCTGGGTCGCGGGGGCTGCTGGAGCCTATCTGTGCCTCTTAATTAAGAATACATTTTGCATCCCCCCGACCCCCACTCTCCGCAGCGACCATGAATAGCATCATTTGTCAAAGAAATTGTTAGAAGCATACGTCTGAATAACATTGGACCCTTAACATTAAAGAAAAAAAGGACCAATGAAATATAGATCACCTTACTACAAATAACTTTAACATTTAGTCTGTAACAGAAAATATTTTAAATGCATCATTTTATCAAAAACAAAAATCCCTATTTAAACATTTTTTGACTGACTTGACATGACTATAAATTTGCATTATCTGTTATTTGCGGTTTCCTACAAAAGCATTAATGAACAGCCCCAAAGTTTGATGATTTCATTATTTTTGATAGGGGTTGTACAAACATGGCTTTGGTCGGACTTCTTTACTTATCAGAAGAAGACTTCCCGCGTGTTGTCCAAACCAAACTCTGCGATTAAAGGAAAAAAAAACACCTGGGTTTGACACATCAAACCTCAACAACCACCCAGTAGAGGTGGGAATCTTTGGGCACCTCACGATTCAATTACGATTCAGGAGCTATGAATCGATTAAAAATCGATTTTGATGCATCTTTAATTTATGTATATGGATGCAGTTTTCCATTTTTTTTTGTTTCACTTAATACGCGTTTATCACTTGCAACTCTAAAAAAAAAAAATTAATTTGTAATGAGAAACAGTTCAATTAATTCCCACATTTATTAAATTAATGAAAATGTGTGCAAAACTGGACCAAGGAGGCCCGATTATAAAGGAGCTGGTCGAATTTTAGAACTGTCCGCATTGCATTATTTAAATTTAAATAAATCGATTATCGGATATTAACGTTAACTAATCGATTCTATACCGGTCCATGTCCGAATTGCGATGCATCTATAAATAGATAATTTTCCCTACCTCTATTAGTTAGTATCCACGCCGTACAATTAAAGACTGTATCAGTGCCTTATTCCGGTGCGAGTGCAATGCAAACCGGTAAAAACCGGTAAAATTGCATTCACCTGTAACATCCTGGCAGAAACACACAGTCAACGCTCTTTATTTAACTTCATTTGCGACTTCAACACTATTTGCGGCCCTCGTTAAACGTTAGCATCGCAGCGTTAGCCTAGCTAGTAGCCACAAAAACACACTACTTCCACGAACGAAGTTGCATTCAGGAAAAAACAGAATTTTGAGCATCAAATATTAAAACTCAAGCAAGTCCTTTTTTGCACGTTCTCTATGTTCTGTATTGCTGCAATAATATGTTGTCGATTGTACTTCTTATTTTTTAATGTTTTACTTCGTCAACATTGAATTTGCATATCTTAAGTATTTAAATTACTAGTCTGTTCAACTTGAATGTAACAACTCCCAAAAAATAAAAAGCCCATGTTTTATTTTTTTTAATTATAAAACTGTATGTGTCGTCAATTTTTACATTACATATGTACCGTGAATTCCAGACGATAAGCTACTAAATTGTTTCTACAATTTGAACCCTACGGTTTATAAGATGATGCAGCTAATTTATGGAATGTTCTTTGCTGAGGCCAAAATATGTTTTTTTAAATCAGTAGTGACTTTCTAAATGCACTATTTGAATTGTACTTCATTTGTTTTGAGACATTTTACTTCCTCTGTCAAGAGTCTACCACTTTTTTTAGACTCCAGAAATAATTGCCCTGTATTAGATCATAATGCAGCTACAGTACATGTACACAAAAATAAAGGACATAATCACTCTTCACGCTAAACCATTTTAATTCAGCACTAACAGAGGTTGAGGTTTTTACTTTGCCAAAAATGAGGGAAAGAAACCTCTGCTTTGCAATTCAAATACACTGGAAAAGAAAATCCAAATATAAAATCCAAATTTGCTTAAGGCTGTGGAAAATGTTTGCTCTCTGGAGAGGACGGAGAGAGAGAGGGAGGGGAGTAAAAATAGGAGCCAGTTAAAAATGGAGGACGGACGGGTCACTTCAATCACTGCACTGGTTTGTATTATGCTGAGCCGAGACCGGAAAGTAATCTTTTCCTTAATCAAATGCACATTTTCCTGTCGTCTCGTAATAAACGTCTTCCAGTAAGGGGCTTGACCAATAATTTCAAAAAGTAATAACGCAAAGAAATACATAAATCCCCCCTCACCCCACCCACAGCGCCGCATCCCCACCCGAATATATACTGTGTACACACCAGAGACTGCTACAAACTGACGGTCTAGTAAAATTCCAGCAGTATACTGTATACTCCACAATCCCCCCCATAAAAACATTTTCCATCTATATGTTAATGCTGTGAATTAAATTTTAATAACAGCAGATCTGAATCATGCGGAAATAAATCCAGAAAGATCAGGGCCCTAAAATTAGAAATTCAAGACGGCATACGAGCTGCGGCTAAAACCCTCGTAGACTGGAAGATTAAATTTTTGATGGAAATCAAAATTACACTGCAAACACACACGGGTGCGGCAAACCATGCACTATTGTGATTTATGGATTCATTAAACCCCCGCGGGTTTCAGGACTTCCCCCCACCAAACCCTTTTTTTTCCACTCGCGGAAATTAGATTTGCTTTGCAGAATTTTTCACCCCCCAGGAAAAGCTACACAGGCTCTACCTGCACAAAATGGACACAAAAAAGACCATTTTGTATACATAACCACTGCATGTAAACAGGCCTAATTTTCACTACTGCAGCAAATGAATGTCCCTATGCATTATTCATCAAACCAATAAGGTTCAGTTTTACAAGGGAAGGGAGAGGAAGAAATAGGAGCAAAATCACACGATTTTATGCGGCGGCTCTAACCCCTGAAAAGCAAGTTTCCTGGGACTAATATAAATTAAGCAATTTTCGGACATTTTCAGCACAGCCAGTAAAAAAAAAAGAAAAAAAAAAAGAGTAGAACAGTGGATGCTTGCTACGCCCAAAATGGATTCTAAAAGCTGCATTTTAACCCCACACAACTCACCAAGAAGAATGGTGCACAATAAATGGCAAAAAATCCAAAAAGCAAATCGCTTCATTTTACAAAATAGAAAGAAAACCAAGAATACTAAGATGATAATAGCTAAAAAATATTCCTCACTATGTCTGGCACCAGTGAAGTGTTTTTCTAATTAAAATATGGCAGCACAACCTTTGAAGTCTAATGTCCCTAAGATTGTATAAATCGGAAGTCAACCAGTTGTTTCACGTTTTCTTTCACTTCATTGTGCTATTTCAGGTTTCCCCTACATGTAAAGGATCATGGCGCAACGCCAAGGCAAGATTACTGCCGCCACACCTTAAAAACAAAATGTTTCTTTCTTTTTTTCCCTCATTAAATTTTTTTTTTTAACATGAAAACATATTTAAGTGATGTATTATATGACTGAATACACCGTATATAGTATATTATTTACGTACTATTGGCCATAATTAGTTTGAAAAACAGCTCAAATTTCATAAACGTTCCTCATTGCTTTAATTTGAAATTAAAAAAAAGTGCATCTAAATCGGCTGTCAGAAGCGTGTCAGCTGGTCGCGCACCTAAACGAGTTGACACTTGACAGCCAGCAAAAGTGAGGGAAAAAGTTGAGGAGAAAGGTATTTTAAGCTAATTAATGCATTTCTTGTTCAAGCCAGTCTTTTGACATTAGTACCGACAACAGTGTCTAACTTTACGCCGTGTGCGTCTTTGAACATCTGTTTGGACACCAAGCCACACCCTCACCACCACATATATAGTGGCAATCAAGGGGAAACACTGTATTTATTTAAAAACAAGGGACCAAATGGGATTGAATGTTTTTTGTGATAAAGTATTAAGTGTTGATTAATTGCCTTTTATTTCTGATTACAAATGCCAATCCCCTCTGGCTGACACTATTTATTTTTAGTCCCCCAGCTGACAAGCGGTTAACAGCTAATTATGTGACTTCATAGCCGCTCACCTGAGCTAATAATAAATCACCTCCATTACCGCAAATTAACTGCATTTCTTAGTATTTTAAGTATAATTATCAAGTATCATTATTACTGGAGGACGAGGCTAGAAATGTTACACACAGAGAGCCAGCCAACTAACAGCCAACCATCTCCAATCTTCTTTAAAAAAATAGTTAGCTATGCTGAATTCTTCAGCAAACAAAAACACAAAATAACTAAATGTAAAACAAAGTGCCCTGGTTTAAAAGGACATGTTTAAACGTCAGCAGCAACATGAAAATAATTGACCTTTAACAATGGTGTTTTTATAGGTAAACATTATTATAGGACATACACACAAAGATGTGAGCCAAAAACACCAACCCGCCAACTGCTTTATGATGCTGTGTGACAGGCCGTCTTCTGAAAATTACTTTTCAAAAGTAATTAATTATAGTTTCTTGTTACTTTACCAAAAAAGTACTTAATGTTGTCTTTGTTGACCTTGTTTCTTCCGTGTTGGAAGTCTACTTGGAGCTCACACGCAGCCCTGTTACTGCTCAGTGGCCTTGTGGTTAGAGTGTCCACCCTAAGACTGGAAGGTTGTGAGTTCAATCCCCGGCCGAGTCATACCAAAGACTAAAAAATGGGACCTATTGCCTTCCTGCTTGGCACTCATCATCAAGGGTTGGAACTGGTCACTGCTGCTGCTCACTGCTCCCCTCACCTCCCAGGGGGTGATCATGGGGGTGGGTCAAATGCAGAGGATAATTTCACCACACCTAGTGTGTGTGTGTGACTATTGCTGGGACTTTAACCATAACTTTTAAAACCCCGCTCCCCTCTGTGCGTGGAAGAGAAGGAGGGGGGGGGGGGGGACACACAGCTGTCAGCATGCACAGAGTGATCAGTGACACTTCCAAGTCAATCACTTTTCCATTTGGTTATAATTTCCAATATGGCTTGCAAAGATGTTATACAGATGGGCGAAAAGGTTACTCTCGTTTGATCAAATTTGAATGCATTTTTTTAGATGCAAAATGCTAATTAAAGGGTCAAATCTGTATTCGCAGTAGTGCTACTCGTTTTTTTTCAATAAATCGCACCACCTATTTTTTAAATGCTCGCAGTGTACAGCCCTGGTTTAGCTTCGCTAGTTTAATTTTTTCCGGGTGATGGTAGCTTATCCAGTAGCTTCGGTGTGCAGCAGATGCTTTCTCTCGCCACGTTGGCACCTTGACCGAGTTATTTTAGCTTGGAACACTTGAGACGACCATGGCGTGCTTCATTATGTTTTCGCCAGGGTTTGTTTGTCAGCAACATAACTCAAACAGTTATTAGGATTTTGAAAAGAAACCACTCCTCTTATCTTCGGTACTACGAATTGGAACACACTTCACTTCCTGTTTTCTCTCTCCTTTACTGCCTCCCACACCCT
Organism: Entelurus aequoreus; assembly: GCF_033978785.1. NCBI lineage: Eukaryota > Metazoa > Chordata > Actinopteri > Syngnathiformes > Syngnathidae > Entelurus > Entelurus aequoreus. The sequence continues at coordinate 634,964 of NC_084738.1, forward strand.
CACGTTGCAGTCCCGCGCTGCGCAGACAATTCTGGGAGATGCAGATTATTTTCACACCCGACAAAACAAAAGTGCCAGAAAACAACTACACTCACCTCGTTTTCGTTTGATACCGCCACCCGTCGTGGCATTATTGATAACATTTTGAAACCGCAATACCGCGGTATCTACAATACTATTACATACTATTAAATATGTGCCATATTTACAAATCATATATTTCATATCGATAACACCATGTTGAGAAATCATTGTTTTACAAATTCAGAACAGAAAGTTAACATATGTTAGTAATTGCGATGAAATGGAAAAAGGGTGGATTAGATCAGCTTTGCTTCTTCCTACTTTTTTCCCCCAACATGTTGAATAGAGCAATGGAAATATGTAAAATATGTGATGTATCATATTGAAACGGTATTCTTGTTCTGAATAAACATCAACCAACCAACCAATATTTCAGGGTTCCTCACGAGAAAATCTTACGATGTATAAAATGGAGATGTCTATTTTTTGTGATGTAGAAAAATCCCATATTTTCACAAATTTTCCCAGGAGATTTACCATATTTTCAAATGCAAATGTTGATGCTCCTCTTAAACACATAGTAAAGGTGTTTGTGAAATCCCCTGATGTTGTAATATGTCAAGTATGCGGCAAAAGTGTTGCTACAAAAAGTAGCAGCTCTACTAATTTGTAGCATCATTTGAAAAGTCACCCGCTAGAGAATGAAGAGTGCTTGAAACTCTGCATGTCAACATCTCCGTTCGGTGCCACACCCACAAAATGCCGAAGCAACCATTTCCAGATCAACACCGTATGAAAAAAATAGTCAACAACAGAAGGAGATAACGACCGCAGTAAACTACCACATAGCGAAGGACATACACTATTTGATTTCCTATTATGCAGCTAATTTTTATTTGACAGTTTTTGAAATATCTTGTGTGACATCATGCACAAAATTGCACTTTATTTGTTTTAAACTACTGTCGTGGCGTTCTGTACAAAAAGTGCACTTTAATTTAGTGTGGTTTTGATATGTCATCTTAGTGACATCATGCACAAAAGTGCACTAATAGTTTGTTTTAAAATGTCTCTGACAATCTTGCACTGTCTGTTTTGAAATTACCGGAATGTTTGTGCCACTGCATAATAACTGTTTAATAAATACAGTTTTGGTAAATTGACTTAGTTGTGCTTTCCCTCTCTGCATGAAAGTTTTAAATGAGCATATATCAATGCAGTATGAACAAGAATGTTGTAATGTAGACACATAGAATCATCATACTGCTGTGATTGTATGCAGCAAGTGTTAATTCAAGGCTAAGGCAAAATATCGAGATATATATCGTGTATCGTGACATGGCCTAAAAATATTGAGATATTAATAAAAGCGCCATATCGCCCAGCCCTACTTACTATATTATTTTCACTCTCGCTGGGATGCCAACCGATGGGAAGCTCACATATTTCCGTTTAGACGAAGATTCAATCACAATCCTCACGAAGGGTAAAAAAAAATGTTGCTGCAAATAGCGTCTTTGTGTGTCTTTTTTGCCATCTCGGGGGATATTAGAGTCGACCAGCTTCTCGGTCTACGACCACATTTGTCTACTACCAGGTGAGAGATGCATTAATTATAATCTACAATTTACTTTTAGCAAGTATGAAACAAAGCAGAAACAGCTGCCGGCTTAGCAGCGTAAGATAGCATTAGCTCACTGCTATCAATGTGCCGTTAAAATAAGCCGTCTGCGTTGGCGCTTATAATAATATCACTCATACTTGGTTAATTTTTAGGTCATGACATGTAAATGGAGTATTGTTAGAGCTTTCTGGATGTTTTTAGAGGGTATATAGGGCACAATAGAGCACCCTCGAGTTGTTGACTCAATTGTTAGCTATTTATTTATGATTTTGAATGCATAAAAATAGCTTAACATATGTGATCTTGTCTTACATAAGGATTGTGAATGATAAAAAGCACATCTCTTTCCAATGTTTGCGTATTTCCAGTATTACTGATCTGATAATATGGTCAGGGTGCAGAAGCGTTACTACAGTGACGTAGAATGTAAGGAAATTGCAGAATATTCAAAATGGCTGACTGAATTTGTGGTATTTTGTGATGTTTAGATGATATTTTCACATACTTTGCTGGAGCCTATTCCAGCTGCATTCGGGCGGAAGGCGGGGTACACCTTGGACAAGTCTCCACCTTATCGCATGGCCAACACGAATATGCATATAAAGTCAACTTGTTTTTCCATTCTACTGGTACTTTAAAGCTTTGTCCAGCTGTTAACTGGCACATACTATTCTTATTTAAATAACTTAAACTGTAAATGAATATCGGCTCCAAATATCTGTTACCAGCCTCCTTGACTACTAACATATACAGTTAATACATGTGACCAGTATCAGCCGATGAATCATGCATCAGAAATGGCAGCATAAAACCCTGATTGGAACGTCCCTGTGGACCACTGTCAGGAAATTCTAAAGTTAAAACCATATTTCGCGAAAAGCATGCCTCTAAAGTTGCACAAAACTTGAACAGCCATGATGCAAGATAGTGTATTGCCCGAGACGTAAGACCGGAGCATCAATTGGGTGAACTCTGATGTTTTGCTTTTTGTAAGGATTTTTTTGCGGTTTTTATTTTAATGGACTGCCTTCATCCATTTAAAAAAATTTAATACCCTGGGGGTGTACAAATCATATTTTAACCACACAAACCGCAGAGCTTGAACTGCTGTTTTGTTCAGAGATGGGATGTAACCAGGGTTTCCCCTTAATGTCATTGAATGTGGCGCGCCCCCATGGCATTTTCATTACTGCCACACCATGAAAATATAGGTGTTTTTTTTTTAATTGAAAACAAATTAAAATAATATAATATATTGCAGCCCCAGAAGAAATTACGCAAAGTCTATTGCCAATCTTATGATAACAAACGGCACAATTCCGACAGGTGTTACCTCTAGTGAAAACACTTTCAGGCACGGATGGTGTGTTTGCAAACATGGGAAAAACTGCCATCAAATCCAAACCACCATAAAACATTAACACCAACTGGTCGTTACAGCATAAATTGATATATATAGCCTATTATTTGCGCACTACTGACAAGTGCTGTACCGAAAACTCGACCACTGAAAAAAGACTTTTGATTACTGAAAACCGTGCTGCCGAAACCGGATGTAAACAAAACGCACACCATTGTCTGAAGCGTTGTCAGCATGTCTGCAATGTGGACATAATTTTAATATATCCCAGATATACAAGCATCTACAAAGTGTGCAAATATTAAGAGGACAGTGGCGACTTTTAAAGAGCGAAAGTCAAACCTGAGCAAGTGTGACGTCATGCTCGCCGCAGCTAGCCTCTTTCGTCAGGGGCGTCGAGGGACAGAAGTAGAGTCTCTAAAACACGAGTACATTCTATAATAACACCAGAAGAAGATGCTCTGTTTATTTCTAGTTGTTTTTGATGAAAAAAGTTATTAAAAAGTCTCTCGACACTTGAAAAAATCTCACCAAGTACATTGTACAATAAGCAGCAACAATTGAAAATATGGCAAAATGATAAAAAAATATATATATTTGAAACAGATTTGTTTTTAAATGTATGTAGGGCATGGCCGATAATACGATAAGAATGTATATCGCGACAGACACTTAATCGATATCAATATAAAATGTGTTCGATAAAACATTCGATATATATTTATATTTTTTGGTCGGAAGAAACCAGAAATTATGAAGCAAGATTTGTTTCATGAAGTCACTCGCGCTTTGGGAATACAGGAAACAGAAAGTGTCACTGAGCAATGGGAGGGACACGCTACCAGCCAATCACGTAACAGTATCAACTACACTGACAGTTTTTTTGTGTTTATATAAAGAAGATCCAAGCACATACAACAGATTGCATGGCCTGTAGCATATAGTGCTGCATAACCTGCCTCCTTGTAAGACCTGTGTCACGTGACTGCAAACTTGACACATCATTGGCTGGTTCTGAGACAGGATGGATTGCTTCAGTCTTAATTTACCAGAAGCGGGTATTGAGTCTTGAAGCAACGAATATTTCTGCACTGAATTTTTTTGCACTGAATTTTTTACGCAGAATTTTTTCACACTGAATTTTTTTAACACTGTATTTTAACAAACTGAATATTAATGAAATTGTCAGCTAAATTTGATGTAAAAAAATCAGTTGCATAAATTCAGTGTCAAAAAAATACATTTCATAATAAATCATCACAAATTAACCTCCCTTAGCAACACCAAAGGATAAACAGCTTTATGATTTTTCTTTGGCGTTTCTGCCACACTTATTCTAAACCAGGGGTGACCACACTTTTTCAGCAGGCAAGCTACTTACTAAATGACCAAGTCAAGTTGATCTACCTCATATATATATACATACACATATATATATATATACTGTATATCCATATACACATTTGCACATACATACATATATATACACACATACATATATACATGTATATATATATATATATATATATACACACACACACATGTACACATATATGTGTTGAAATAAAATGGGTTTCTCACGTTCCTGCCAGTCATTGTTTCTTCATACTGAACTCACACCAGCTAGCATCCCCTCTTAAGACCCTTGCTTGTTGTGTATGTCAATCAAGTGACAAATGTGATAAGTAATTTTTAGGTCTGTTTTTTAATGCCTGGCGATCAAGCGACATACCCTCCGCAATCGACACAATGGGCAAACATTTCCAGGGAAAAATATTCCTCTGATGTCGCATGAAAATTTAGAGCTTGAACTGTCATGACCTTCGGAGCATCAAATGGTTAACAGTTGTTGCTTTTTGCGATGCTCTAAAAGATTAATTTCTAAAGTCAAATGCCCGGTAGGAAATCCAAATCGGAATACGACCAAAATGTTATAGAAATTGATGGTGTCTTTAGTCCAAACTGCCAAAATGTATAATTAGCACAGGCATTTTAGTGAAAGTTACAGTACCAGTGAAAGGTTTGAACAGACGTTTGCATTATATTGCATGATCAAGTGTCTCCATTATTTTGACTGGTACTGTATTTTGCTTAAGTCACACAAAACGTCCACATTCTACAGGGTACCTTTTACATTTGAATCAGTATGGTACCAATTCTCAAGACCTGGAAATTGATACCGGTACTGATAATTTTGAGTACGTTCAAATGTGTTAATAAATGTTAATTGTTTTTTAAAGAAATCTCAATTCATTTTATTTAACATTTAACACAGACTAACTGTGCTGTCAAGTAATCTTGTTTTCTTACACTTCTGAGGCCCATTTGCAAGTGCTGTATTCTACTGCATTATTCAGAGGAAACTCAAAACATTTGAATACCGTGCAAATGTCTAATTAATATGTGATATAAACTCATTACAAGCAAAGTGAGATATGTCAAGCTTTTGTTATCATTTTGATGATAAATATATTAAATCAAACCCAAAATGTTGAATGAGATTTTCAATTTGAGGTTTTCGAAACCTGTAAGCCATAATCGTCAAAATGATATAAGAGGCTTGAAATATCTTGAGTTGCATCTTATGTATAAGTTCGAAGAAACAAACCTTTGCACGATCCTCAAATTTTTAGAGTTACATCTGTATAGGAGTTTCAATTCCAAGATGTTAGTTGGCAGCAGTGTATAGACTACAGTGTGTTGCCTGAGCCAGGAGGTAGTCTTTGCCATTGAGTTGAATATGCTAGTCTTTTCTTTTGTGGAGCATTAAGAAGTGCACCGGTAAATATTTTACTTATCACACACCAGCTTTTTGATTAGAACGTACATCTTTGTTGTAGTTGGTATTACAAAATTTAGAAGTGTTAAAATCCATCCATCCATCCATTTTCAACCGCTTATTCCCTTCGGGGTCGCGGGGGGCGCTGGAGCCTATCTCAGCTACAAACGGGCGGAAGGCGGGGTACACCCTGGACAAGTCGCCACCTCATCGCAGGGCCAACACAGATAGACAGACAACATTCACACTCACATTCACACACTAGGGCCAATTTAGTGTTGCCAATCAACCTATCCCCAGGAAAATCACAAATGCAAACTGGAAGCATGTCTACGGCAAATCCATTTTAAAGCAGCATTGAGCTTGTGCATTTTGAAAAGTGGAGCTTTACTTTACTTTTGTACACCTTATTCTTTCTTTGTTGGGATGAAAAACCGTAACATTATCTAAGTGATTGCTTGTTTCCGAGCCAAGTGCTTAAGGCGGTGATTTAGCTGCAACCGGACGCAAAGTATAGAAATATGGCATAATTTGATTTTACGACGGACTTCGGTTGGTATCTACAAAAAAGTACAGAATTAAGTACTCGTTCCTATTCAACACACCGCTTTGCAAGATAAAATAAGAGCTAAATTCAGCGGGTATCAAAGAATCTTGAATGTTTTGCTAATTCTTTGGCTTTTCAAGACACACATTTTACTTGAAAATAAATCATTTCGGCAAATATATTATGAATAATTTCTCATACAATTTAAATTACAACATTTGCTGTGTGTAGATTTGATCCGGACTGCACAAAAAAAACACATGGAAGCAATTGAAACAACATGCAAAATCCTACTTAACATGTTCAGAGGCCTCTACCTCTGTCAGATCTCATCAGATCGCCTTGTAATTTGTTGTGCTCTAGTCGGACGTTCTTACATTTTCTTCTTTCAGATCCGGAAGAAAATCCTTTTGATGAAACGCTATCTCCTTTTCAGCTGTCAAGATCTGGAGAAGATAGTAGCCCCTCAATCAATCATTGATTTTTGCAGATGACAAATGTTTAAGAAGCCTTGGGGGAGGTCTCCCATGCAACAATTACCTTAGAGGAGATGAAATTTCAACTCAACAAACAAAAGGTAGAATTGTCCAGCAAGATTTATTATCATAATTTTTCAGCAGCTCACTGAATTTATTATGAGGACTTGAAGGTCAGCATTCAAATTACACCCTCACAGCAAAATGGCAACCGCTTTGCCTCGGACCCAAATAAAAGCAATCCGAGGAAAATAGGAAAAGTGTTTGCCGTCCGCAGGATTAATAAAATAAACGCTGCATGGGATTGTTTTTTCCTGCACTGCATTTTTTTGCTGGCATGTTCTTTTTTTCTTCAGTTCTCTCCAGTTTGCTGTTTTGTGCAAACAACATTTTTGATCAAAAATCTGGGAAGAAGTAATGAATCCAGTACAAAACAAAAAACAAGGAGACCAGAAATCTGAAAATACCAAATGCCATGATTGCACTGTCCAAAGGCAGGGTTAGTAGACTATTTTTTTTTTAAACATTCTTCAGTTTACAAGATTCACAAAAATTCACTCGTAAGCAAAAGCATTCGAGGCCGAAGGGAAAAGGCTGACTTAGAGCCTGCTGATGGATGCAGTTTTTAAGGTCATTTTGAATTCATTACTGTGAGAAGTACTTTTATCATTTTTTGTAAGAAAAATGAAAATACAAATTCGGACATTGTTCAAATCCAAAGTGTATTCAAAATAAACTATGGGAATTTAACCTCCTGAAACCTAGCAATGTACTTGTGTCCTTTCTGTGTGTGTTTCACATTCTTATTTCGAATGCAAAACATTCAACAAGAAAAATGACGACTGTTGTCTGAAGAGGACATGCTGAGCTTTCCAAAGATATGTGAGAACTTGGTTTACAAAGGCAAAAAACACTTAGAACCGGCTTTCTTTTGACATTATAGTCATGACCTACGACTGGGATGCACAATATGTTGTACCGATGCAGAGAACTCCTGCTTCTCAAGCCCAAAAACCTATTTATATCTAATATTTTTCTAATTCAGAATTAACCGCAGTTTGTGCACCAATTGACTTTTAGTCCTTAATATATTTATTGTATAGTTCAACAATTTTACCACTTGCAAAGACAGATTTCATGTTTGCCTTTGTCATCATGAGGACTCATTACAGGGGGACTAATTAACGAAAATACAGAAGATTTTTGCAATTTGTTATTCGGATGGTCTTAAAATTTTTAGTTTCAGCACACTTTTTAAAAATATTGCTTCCTCCTTTTTACATTTCAATGATTCATGCATTTGCGATCCACTGGCGCATACTCCAAATATTTGTCATTTTTTCGAGTTTAAGTTCTTGTTCAGGAGTGTATTTATTAATATTTGGACTTATCATAAACGCCTTACTAAAAATTTTTATTTTTCTGAAATAATACAAGTCAACATGCATGTTTTGGGCATCAGTGCACTTTAGCAGTGTTTACATCCACCCGTGAAGTCATATTTTAATAAAAATATATACATTTAATGGTAGGAGTAACGTTGATATTTACTAGATTTCTGATTTCTCGTGGCTACCCATGGGGGCGCTGTTGAGACGCAGACTTAAAGGCCTACTGAAATGAATTTTTTTTATTTAAACGGGGATAGCAGATCCATTCTATGTGTCATACTTGATCATTTCGCGATATTGCCATATTTTTGCTGAAAGGATTTAGTAGAGAACAACGACGATAAAGATCGCAACTTTTGGTATCTGATAAAAAAAAGCCTTGCCCCTACCGGAAGTAGCGTGACGTAGTCAATTGAACACCTCCTCACATTTTCCTATTGTTTACAATGCAGCTAGAGCGATTCGGACCGAGAAAGCAACGATTACCCCATTAATTTGAGCGAGGATGAAAGATTTGTGGATGAGGAACGTTAGAGTGAATGACTAGAATGCAGTGCAAGACATATCTTTTTTCGCTCTGACCATAACTTAGGTACAAGCTGGCTCATTGGATTCCACACTCTCTCCTTTTTCTATTGTGGATCACGGATTTGTATTTTAAACCACCTCGGATCCTCTTGAAAATGAGAGTCGAGAACTCGAAATGGACATTCACAGTGACTTTTATCTCCACGACAATACATCGACGAAACACTTTAGCTACGGAGCTAACGTGATAGCATCGTGCTTAACTGCATATAGAAACAAAATAAATAAATCCCTCACTGGAAGGATAGACAGAAGATCAACAATACTATTAAACCAGGGACATGTAAATACACGGTTAATGCTTTCCAGCCTGGCGAAGGTTAACAATGTTGTTGCTAACGACGCCATTGAAGCTAACTTAGCAACCGTACCTCACAGAGCTATGCTAAAAACATTAGCTATCCACCTACGCCAGCCAGCCCTCATCTGCTCATCAACACCCATTCTCACCTGCGTTCCAGCGATCGACGGTGCGACGAAGGACTTCACCCGATCACAGATGCGGTCGGCGAGACGGAGGAAGTTAAGGTGAGTTCGGCGGCTAACGCGTCTGCTATCAATCTCTGTCTTCCTGGTTGTGTTGCTGTAGTCTGCCGCTAATACACCGATCCCACCTACAACTTTCTTCTTTGCAGTCTCGATTGTGCATTAAACAAATTGCAAAAGATTCACCAACACAGATGTCCAGAATACTGTGGAATTATGAGATGAAAACAAAGCTATTTTGTATTGGATTCAATGGGGTACCGATACTTCTGTTTCACTGGCTACGTCACGTGCATACGTCAACATCCAAAGGCGTTTTCAACCGGAAGTTTAGCGGGAAATTTAAAATTGCACTTTAAAGTTAACCCGGCCGTATTGGCATGTGTTGCAATGTTAAGATTTCATCATTGATGTATAAACTATCAGACTGCGTGGTCGGTAGTAGTGGGTTTCAGTAGGTCTTTAAAAACCATATAGTTTTCCTAAAAGTAACACTGAACATGTATTTTAAAGATATAGGGGCACTTAGGCGGTGTTTGTATTCACCTCTGAAGCTTGTTAGACGGTCAAAAACATGGAGAAACCACCTTATAGCCTGACTATCGGCGTAGGAGGAGGGGCAACTCTGCCCAAAAAACATGGCTGCAAGAGGTTTTTGTGTTTAGATTGTGTATCAACACTTAGAACTGGCTTTCATTTGACATTACAGTCATGACCTACAATATGTTGTACCGATGCAGAGAACTCCTGCTTCTCAAGCCTGAAAACCTATTTATATCTATTATTTTTCTAATTCTGACTTAACCGTAGTTTGTGCACCAATTGACTTTTAGTCCTTAATATATATATTTTTTTTATTTTTATTTATTATTATTTATTGTATAGTTAAACAATTGTATCACTTGCAAAGACAGAACGCTTGTTTACCTTTGTCATCAGGAGGACTCATTACAGTGAGACTAATCAACGAAAATACAGAAGATTTTTGCAATTTTAAGGATATGGTCTTAAACTTTTAAGAGTCAACACACTTTAAAAAAATATATTGTTTCCTCCTTTTTGCATTTCAATGATTTATGCGATCCACTGGCGTCACTTTATTCCAGTTGTTGTTCAGGAGTGTATTTAGTAATATTTGGACTTATCATAAACACATGACTTACTAAAAATAAAAATAAATTCTGAAATAAAACAAGTCAACATGCATGTTTTGGGCATCAGTGCACTTTAGCAGTGTTTACATCCACCCGTGAAGTCATATTTTTTTAAAATATATACATTTAATGGTAGGAGTAACGTTGATATTTACTAGAATTCTGATTTCTCGTGGCTGCCCATAGGAGGCGCTGTTGAGATGCAGACTTAAAAACCATATAGCTTTCCTAAAAGTAACACTGAACATGTATTTTAAAGATATAGGGGCAGTTAGGCCGTGTTTGTATTCACCTCTGAAGCTTGTTAGACGGTCAAAAACACGAAAAACGACCTTATTGTAGCCTGAATATTGAAGTAGGAGTGGGGCAACTGCCCAAATTTGAAAGAAAATGTTTGTGTTTAGATTATTGTGTATCAACACTTAGAACTGGCTTTCATTTGACATTACAGTCATGACTTACAATATGTTGTACCGATGCAGAGAACTCCTGCTTCTCAAGCCCGAAAACCTATTTATATCTATTATTTTTCTAATTCTGACTTAACCGTAGTTTGTGCACCAAATGACTTATAGGAGTGTATTTAGTAATATTTGGACTTATCATAAACGCCTGACTTACTAATTATTGTATTATTTTTTTCTGAAATAATACAAGTCAACATGCATGTTTTGGGCATCAGTACACTATGGCAGTGTTTACATCCACCAGTGAAGTATTTTATTTTTTAAATAATACATTTAATGGTAGGAGTAACGTTGATATTTACTAGAATTCTGATTTCTCCTGGCTGCCCATAGGAGGCGCTGTTGAGATGCAGACTTAAAAACCATATAGCTTTCCTAAAAGTAACACTGAACATGTATTTTAAAGATATTGGGGCACTTAGGCGGTGTTTGTATTCACCTCTGTAGCTTGTTAGACGGTCAAAAACACGAAAAACGACCTTATTGTAGCCTGACTATTGAAGTAGGAGGGGGGCAACCCTGCACAAATTTGAAAGAAAATGTTTGTGTTTAGATTATTGTGTATCAACACTTACAACTGGCTTTCATTTGACATTACAGTCATGACTTACAATATGTTGTACCGATGCAGAGAACTCCTGCTTCTCAAGCCCGAAAACCTATTTATATCTATTATTTTTCTAATTCTGACTTAACCGTAGTTTGTGCACCAAATGACTTATAGGAGTGTATTTAGTAATATTTGGACTTATCATAAACGCCTGACTTACTAATTATTGTATTATTTTTTTCTGAAATAATACAAGTCAACATGCATGTTTTGGGCATCAGTACACTATGGCAGTGTTTACATCCACCCGTGAAGTATTTTATTTTTTAAATAATACATTTAATGGTAGGAGTAACGTTGATATTTACTAGAATTCTGATTTCTCGTGGCTGCCCATAGGAGGCGCTGTTGAGATGCAGACTTAAAAACCATATAGCTTTCCTAAAAGTAACACTGAACATGTATTTTAAAGATATTGGGGCACTTAGGCGGTGTTTGTATTCACCTCTGTAGCTTGTTAGACGGTCAAAAACACGAAAAACGACCTTATTGTAGCCTGACTATTGAAGTAGGAGGGGGGCAACTCTGCACAAATTTGAAAGAAAATTGCCCAAAAAACATGGCTGCAAGAGGTTTTTGTGTTTAGATTGTGTTCCTCCTCGCCGTCACCGTAGCTCGGTTTGCTTGCCCTACGAGTGTTGCGTTCACCCGCCTAATCCATACAAAACATTTACAAAAAATCCTAAATAAATTTCAAACATGAAGGGGAAGCTAAATTGTGTTCGCTCATGATGGCTGCACTTGGTTAGCAAGGCAGACACCGACTGCCGCTGCGCTCATTTAGCAAGCGGGGGGGGAAAAAGACACAACTTAGCGATCATTTTGTTATTTTTCTCCAACCAAAAAGAGAAATATTTGCGATTTGACATACCTCCAAAAGCGATGTAGCTCATGCGAAAACAGTCCAAGGAAAATCCTCCCTCCCCGGCCAGAGGTGACTGCAACAACGGCTTCCTCCCCGGAGGAAGAAAAAAAATGTGAATTAGTTATGAGGAAATTCCAAAATGTGAGAAATTTCCCTCCAGTGTTTTTTTTTGTTTCCCCCCTCCAACGCTTCTTCTACCTTACATTACATTTCCTAGCAAATAGCGCCAAATAGAGAAGTCCGATCGGGCCTCGTAATAAAAAAAAAGGGGGCTATGTCGCTGCACTCTGTGCGGAATTTTTTCGTCCGCCATGCACAAGGGCAGATTCCAAAATTACAGCGCCGGCCTGCAATAGCCTACATTAAAAAAGGAAAAAAATGGTGGGAAAAAAAAAAACTCTGGGAAGAAGAGGAGTGAGGCGGGGGGGGGTTAGAATAGGTTGGCCGACTAAAAACGTACACGGCAAAGATTTACTTGTCACATTTCAAGTACCGGGTGTTTTGTTTTCGAGGCATGTTCAGTTTTACGTCACATTTAAAAAGGATTGACTGAATATTAACGGTTTGCGATACCAAGCACGCACTATGGCAGCGTTTGATGTACTTTGCACGCTTTTCGAAGGTAACGTTTTAGTTGGCCAACATTTTAATTTCAAAAAGCCCAATTCTGACATTTTGGGGCCTACACGTTATGGTCAGAGAAACCTCTTAAAATTCTGAGATCTGACAAATGGCTTTGTTTATTCCTATTCTTTTTTAACTAAATCTCATTTTTGAGAGCTTTGACATGTTAAAAATATTCCTGGTGGAAATACAGCCTGAGCGTGTCCCTTGTTGTTAATAATTAACACCACACAAAAAACAATGCAGAACTCATGCTGCAAAATGCATATCCCGTCGGCCATTTGTTTTCTTTTTTTTTTCTTTTTTTTTCTTTTAGCTTATTTCGAACATGAACACACTTACAGCATAATACATCACACAATTTCATATCATTTCTGTTTACATCAGGTCCGAAAAGGAGTAGGAAGAAGCAAAGCTTATTTAATCCAACCCTTTTCCCACTTCAGAGCGTTTACAAATATATACCGTATTTTCCGCACTATAAGGCGCACCGGATTATAAGGCGCAACTTCAATGAATGGCCTATTTTAAAACTTTGTTCATATATAAGGCGCATAGAATAGACGCTACAGTAGAGGCTGGGGTTACGTTATGCATCCCGTAGTTGCGAGACCTGTTGTGGCTCAATATTGGTCCATATATAAGTCGCACCAGATTATAAGGCGCACTGTCAGCTTTTGAGAAAATTGGAGGTTTTTAGGTGCGCCTTATAGTGTGGAAAATACAGTAGATTCATTTACTGACCTTTTCATAGTAAAATGACATCCGTGAATGAGCAATATAACAGTTTTGCAATACGTAATTAGTTAAGTCAGTCATTATAAACATACTGAGATGAAGAATATCTTATTTTTAATAAGGTTGAAAGTATTTCTCATAGTTCTTCTTTCTTTCTTTTGTTTTGCATGTAAGAATTTGGACCATTTCTAAGGATCTCAACTGATGTTTTGTTTTCGAGGTATGTTCAGTTTTACGTCACATTTAAAAAGGATTGACTGAATATTAACGGTTTGCGATACCAAGCACGCACTATGGCAGCGTTTGATGTACTTTGCACGCTTTTCGAAGGTAACGTTTTAGTTGGCCAACATTTTAATTTCAAAAAGCCCAATTCTGACATTTTGGGGCCTACACGTTATGGTCAGAGAAACCTCTTAAAATTCTGAGATCTGACAAATGGCTTTGTTTATTCCTATTCTTTTTTAACTAAATCTCATTTTTGAGAGCTTTGACATGTTAAAAATATTCCTGGTGGAAATACAGCCTGAGCGTGTCCCTTGTTGTTAATAATTAACACCACACAAAAAACAATGCAGAACTCATGCTGCAAAATGCATATCCCGTCGGCCATTTGTTTTCTTTTTTTTTCTTTTTTTTTTCTTTTAGCTTATTTCGAACATGAACACACTTACAGCATAATACATCACACAATTTCATATCATTTCTGTTTACATCAGGTCCGAAAAGGAGTAGGAAGAAGCAAAGCTTATTTAATCCAACCCTTTTCCCACTTCAGAGCGTTTACAAATATATACCGTATTTTCCGCACTATAAGGCGCACCGGATTGTAAGGCGCACCTTCAATGAATGGCCTATTTTAAAACTTTGTTCATATATAAGGCGCATAGAATAGACGCTACAGTAGAGGCCGGGGTTACGTTATGCATCCCGTAGTTGCGAGACCTGTTGTGGCTCAATATTGGTCCATATATAAGTCGCACCAGATTATAAGGCGCACTGTCAGCTTTTGAGAAAATTGGAGGTTTTTAGGTGCGCCTTATAGTGTGGAAAATACAGTACATTCATTTACTGACCTTTTCATAGTAAAATGACATCCGTGAATGAGCAATACAACAGTTTTGTAATATGTAATTAGTTAAGTCAGTCATTATAAACATACTGAGATGAAGAATATCTTATTTTTAATAAGGTTGAAAGTATTTCTCATAGTTCTTTCTTTGTTTTGTTTTGCATGTAAGAATTTGGACCATTTCTAAGGATCTCAACTGATGTTTTGTTTTCGAGGTATGTTCAGTTTTACGTCACATTTAAAAAGGATTGACTGAATATTAACGGTTTGCGATACCAAGCACGCACTATGGCAGCGTTTGATGTACTTTGCACGCTTTTCGAAGGTAACGTTTTAGTTGGCCAACATTTTAATTTCAAAAAGCCCAATTCTGACATTTTGGGGCCTGCACGTTATGGTCAAAGAAACCTCTTAAAAAATTCTGAGATCTGACAAATGGCTTTGTTTATTCCTATTATTTTTGACCAAATCTCATTTTTGAGAGCTTTGACATGTTAAAAATATTCCTGGTAGAAATACAGCCTGAGCGTGTCCCTTGTTGTTAATAATTAACACCACACAAAAATCAATGCAGAACTCATGCTGCAAAATGCAGATCCCGTCGGCCATTTTTTTTTTTTTTTTTTTTTTTTTTTTTCTTTTGGCTTATTTCCAACATGAACACACTTACAGCATAATACATCACATAATTTCTTATCATTTCTGTTTACATCAGGTCCGAAAAGGAGTAGGAAGAAGCAAAGCTTGTTTAATCCTACCCCTTTCCCACTTCAGAGCGTTTACAAATATATTCATTCATTTACTGACGTTTTCATAGTAAAATGACACCCGTGAATAAGCAATACAACAGTTTTGTAATATGTAAGTAGTTAAAAGCGTACTAAAATGAAATTTTCTTATTTAAACGGGGATAGCAGATCCATTCTATGTGTCATACTTGATCATTTCGCGATATTGCCATATTTTTGCTGAAAGGATTTAGTAGAGAACATCGACGATAAAGTTTTGGTCGCTGATAAAAAAAGCCTTGCCTGTACCGGAAGTAGCGTGACCTCGCAGGTTGAAGGGCTCCTCACATTTGCACATTGTTTAGACCAGCAGCGAGAGCGATTCGGACCGAGAAAGCGACGTTTTCCCCATTAATTTGAGCCAGGATGAAAGATTTGTGGATGAGGAACGTCAGAGTGAAGGACTAGAGTGCAGTGCAGGACGTATCTTTTTTCGCTCTGACCGTAACTTAGGTACAAGGGCTCATTGGATTCCACGCTCTCTCCTTTTTCTATTGTGGATCACGGATTTGTATTTTAAACCACCTCAGATACTATATCCTCTTGAAAATCAGAGTCGAGAATGCGACATGGACATTCACAGTGACTTTTATTTCCACGACAATACATCGGCGAAGCACTTTAGCTACGGAGCTAACGTGATAGCATCGTGCTTAAATGCAGATAGAAACAAAATAAATAAGCCCCTGACTGGAAGGATAGACAGAAGATCAACAATACTACCAAACTCTGGACCTGTAACCACACGGTTAATGCTGTACCGCCTGGCGAAGCCTAGCAATGCTGTTGCTAACGACGCCATTGAAGCTAATTTAGCTACGGGACCTCGACAGAGCTATGCTAAAAACATTAGCTCTCCACCTACGCCAGCTCTCATCTGCTCATCACGACCCGTGCTCACCTGCGTTCCAGCGATCGACGGCGCGATGAAGGACTTCACCCGATCATCGATGCAGTCGGCGGCCCGGAGACGGAGGAAGTTAAGGTGAGGACAGCGGTGCGGCGGCGGGCGTTGTAGCTTTCGACGATCAGAGTCGGCAAGAAACATATATTTCCCCAAAGTTACGTACGGGCAAGCGATCAAATGTTTGGAAGAAAGCTGTACTCACGGTAGCGCGTCTGCTATCCAACTCAAAGTCCTCCTGGTTGTGTTGCTGCAGCCAGCCGCTAATACACCGATCCCACCTACAGCTTTCTTCTTTGCAGTCTCCATTGTTAATTGAACAAATTGCAAAAGATTCACCAACACAGATGTCCAGAATACTGTGAAATTTTGAGATGAAAACAGAGCTGTTTGCATTGGGATACAATGGTGTCCGAATACTTCCGCTTCAACCCTTGACGTCACGCGCAAACGTCATCATACATAGACGTTTTCAACCGGAAGTTTCCCGGGAAATTTAAAATTGCACTTTATAAGTTAACCCGGCCGTATTGGCATGTGTTGCAATGTTAAGATTTCATCATTGATATATAAACTACTGTATCAGACTGCGTGGTCGGTAGTAGTGGCTTTCAGTAGGCCTTTAAGTCAGTCATTATAAACATACTGAGATGAAGAATATCTTATTTTTAATAAGGTTGAAAGTATTTCTCGTAGTTCTTCTTTCTTTGTTTTGTTTTGCATGTAAGAATTTGGACACTGCAAAAAGTCAGTGTTCAAAAAGAAGAACAAAAAAATTACAAAAATTAGGGGTATTTTCTTTGAACTAAGCAAAATTATCTGCCAATAGAACAAGAAAATTCGGCTTGTCAAGACTTTCCAAAACAAGTCAAATTAGCTAACCTTAATGAACCCAAAAATACCTTAAAATAAGTATATTCTCACTAATAACAAGTGCACTTTTCTTGGTAGGAAAAAAAAGACTTTTTTGCGCAATATGTTGAAAAATATTCTTAAATTAAGTAAATGCTAGTGCCATTATCTTTACATAATGATATGCGCTCGGCATCATGATTATTTTTACATGCTTGAAGTAAGAAATGATTACTTTAAAAAAGTAGTTTTATACTTGTGAGTGTTGATGACAGCTTTGCAACAGTTGATATTCTAGTTTCAAGCATGTTTTACTCAATATAGGTCATAAAATCTCAGCAACAAGCTGTAATATCTTACTGAGATAATTTAGGACCAAAACACTTAAAACAGTGGTTCTTAACCTGGGTTCGATTGAACCCTAGGGGTTCGGTGAGTCGGCCTCAGGGGTTCGGCAGAGGTCAAAACACACCCAACTCATCGTGTAAATACAAACTTCTCCCTATCTGCATATTACGGATACGGCAACAGCTGACTGATTTGCAGGTGTGTAGTTTGTTGTGAGTTTATGCACTGTGTTGGTTTTGTTGTTTGAACAAGGTGATGTTCATGCACGGTTCATTTTATGCACCAGTAAAAAAACATGGTAACACTTTAGTATGGGGAACATATTCACCATTAATTAGTTGCTTATTAACATGCAAATTAGTAACATATTGGCTCTTAACTAGTCATTATTAAGTACTTACTAATGCCTTATTCGGCATGGCCTTATTACAACCCTAACCCTCTAACCCTGACCCTAACCCTAATCAAATAACTCTAAATTAAGTCTTTATTACTTAGAATATGTTCCCCTAGTGTCCAAATAACTCTAAATTAAGTCTTTGTTACTTAGAATATGTTCCCCATACTAAAGTGTTACCAAAAACATATAACTTTGTCTTGAATTTGAAAAAAAAAAAAACATTTTATTTTTCATATGAAACTGGTGGGGTTTGGTACCTCCAACAAGGTTAAGAACCACTGACTTAAAACATGTAAAACACTATAACATAACATTTGCTTAGTGAGAAGAATTATCTTATCAGACAGAAAATAAGCAAATATCACCCTTATTTGAGATATTTAATCTTACTTAGATTTCAGTTTTTGCAGTGGACCATTTCTAAGGATCTCACCTGGCGTTTTGTCTTCGAGGCATGTTCAGTTTTACGTCACATTTAAAAATGATTGACTGAATATTAACGGTTTGCGATACCAAGCACAAACTATGGCCGCGTCCGATATACTTTGCACGCTTTTCGAAGGTAACGTTTTAGTTGGCCAACATTTTCATTTCAAAAAGCCCAATTCCGACATTTTAGGGCCTGCGCGTTATGGTCAAAGAAACCTCTTAAAATTCTGAGATCTGACAAATGGCTTTGTTTATTCCTATTATTTTTGACCAAATCTCATTTTTGAGAGCTTTGACATATTCAAAATATTCCTGGTAGAAATACAGCCTGAGTGTGTCCCTTGTTGTAAATAATTTACACCACACAAAAAACAATGCAGAACTCATGCTGTAAAATGCAGATCCCGTCGGCCGTTTTTGCTTTGCATGGAAGAATTTGGGCCGTTTCTAAGGATCTTACCTGGTCAAACTCGTTTTCATTGAGGGCCACATCATATTGTTGGCTGCTCTTGTTACAGTTAAATATTTATGAGTTTTGATGTATAATCTCCTCATGATATTACAGTAGTACACAATTCCCTATGCATTTGAATATTAGGGTTTTTTTAACGTACAAATTGGTCGATAATGTACTTTGTTTTTAAAATTATAAGTCAGTATAAGTATAAGTATTTTTTTCAAATAAAAAAAATGCCGGTATTATTGGTTAATACTTTACTTAAGGCCTTTTACCAAAAAGTCAAAGTATGCACGGATCATTTTGATTTTTTTTTTTTTGTAAAAAAAATACTATTATTATATTAAATATTTAAAGACAAAACGTAGTGTTAGCGTAGTGTTAAAGGTGGCAAAGTGTACTATTATTACTTATAACAGTGGTAAAAAAATAACAGTAAAAAAAAAAAAAAATTGTAAAAAGAATGAAGGGAATGAAAAAAAGCTGAAATTTGGATTCTAATAAATAATAATACAACATGTTAGAAAGCTAACAGTGAATTATATTTATATATACCGTAGCGCTTTTTCTCTAGTGACTCAAAGCACTTTACATAGTGAAACCCAATATCTAAGTTACATTTAAACCAGTGTGGGTGGCACTGGTAGCAGGTGGGTAAAGTGTCTGGCCCAAGGACACAACGACAGTGACTAGGACGGCGGAAGCAGGAATCGAACCTGCAACCTTCAAGTTGCTGGCACGGCCACTCTTCCAACCGAGAAAAATGTAAAAAAAATGTGTAAAAATAATGAATCTAAGGAGAAAAAGCTTACATTTGGATTCTAATAAATCATAATACTACATGTTATAAAGCTAACACTAACTTTTGTCTTTTTATGTCAGTTTTTATTTGGATTTTACAAAAACAACCTTTTTCAAAATGGCCCCCACATAATTTGACTTTTCAGTATGCAACCCTTGTTGAATATAGAATAGAATATAACAGAATAGAAAGTACTTTATTGATCCCTGGGGGGAAATTCAGCACCACAGTTCGCTCACAATAAACAATAAACACTTAGGTATTTTTTACATGTGAATAATATAAATACAGTCTATAATACAGCATTATTCACATGTAAATAATATAAATACAGTCTATTATACAGCATTATTCACATGTGAATAGTATAAATACAGTCTATTATACAGCAGTATTCACATGTGAATAGTATAAATACAGTCTATTATACAGCATTATTTACATGTGAATAATATAAATACAGTCTATTATACAGCATTATTCACATGTGAAAAAAATAAATACAGTAAATACAGTCTATTATACAGCATTATTCACATGTGAATAATATAAAAAACAAGTTTGGACCCCACTGAGTTGTTAGTATTAAATTGTTAGCTTTTTCTTAGCACATCACAAGTTTTTACTCTTTTTTTTAAATTCTGACTTTTGTTTTCTTATCCAAAAATATGCTTCGGTCCAACAAAACTGGAGTTGCTGGACATTACCGTGTTAACGTAATGTTTTTTACATTGTCAGATAATTCTCAAGCGTGAAATACATGTATGCAGTACATGCAATTGTTCTGTCAAAACTGAAACAATTAATAAGTTTAGTAAGAAAGATTAAGTACTTTATTGATGCACACTATTTCCAGGCTTTCGCTGGCCACATAAATTGATGTGGCAACCAGATCTGGTCACCGGACCTTGAATTTGACACGTGTTCTAGTGAATTTACTCAACCAGCGCCAGAAAAAACGTAGTGCTTTCCCGAGTTCACCTGTTGTGATCCCCTGTCGTTCCCCTCTGGATTCTGGACTGCCTCCCTTGGATCTCGACCTCTCGCTTGACTGCTTTGTCCCTCCTCTCGCTCAACACAACACTTGGTAAGACACACTACAGATAACCACACACATAGCCTCACACACACACTCTTGGGTTCTGTCACACACACCATTCTATAGTTTATTTGTTAGCATTGTTTGATTATTATATATATATATAATAAACCATAGAGCTTTACTGCCCCCTTGTGTCTGTGCCGTCAACTCCATCCAGTAAACATAACACCGTGTGGAGGAAAATCTATTCCCAAGTGGGCCGGAATTGTAAAATCATGGCATGATAACTTAAAAATAAAGACAACTCCAGGTTGTTTACTTTGTTTTACTTTGGCCAAAAATAGAACAAGCACATTCTGAAAACGTACAAATCACAAATAATCCTCTGGACAAAACACTTCAAGTTTGTTGAAAGTTCTGAGGAAATTGGTGCAGCTTCAAAAACACAATGAGCTTAGACTTCGTCTCAGTGTATCTACAAAGCCAGGATTAAACTTTAAGTCACAGTCTTTCTTGGATTGAACCAAAACACAACATGTAAACTCTTCTAGGTATCTAGGTATCGCCTCTGGCAGATTTCGTACAGCATGGCAACATAAGCTAGCTGAATTCTGATGGGATACAAACTAAAACTAAAAACAACAGCACTGGAAGGAGCATAATATGACATGAAGAGAATATGAATACTTTTTGATATTTAGGGAAAGTAAATTAAAAAATATTGTATCTTTAATTATGATCATGATTTCTGGTTATGTTAGACCAGCAGAGAAAGCCTTGCTGACCCTGATGGCATACCACTGGGTGTATGTAACCTTTATTCGATATTAAGTTAATTAGATTTAAGATATGAGGAATGCTTAAAGCTTTCAGCATTTTTGTTGTATAGTCATGTCAAGCCATGTTTCATTCTCTTGACTGCATATTTAAATAATCCTCTTTGATCATCATACAGATCCTGGATCTATTGCATCCAACTTTCTGCATTATATTCATCTTCAAAGGGCATTTTGCCATTTGGGTATTTTCATTTTTTATATTATCTGTCACAGCTTTGACTTTCTGTTGCAATTCTTTGCTGCCATGTTTATAGAGTTTCTCAAACGCACTTCTTCTCATCCCACTATATACGCCCTCTAGATCACTAAGATCTTCTGAGACCAATCTGTTAGCGGTTCCAAGAGTAAACTCAAATCAAGGGAGAGCATCATTCAGTCACTATGCAACACATAGCTGGAATAAACTTCCTGAAGATGTCAGACTCTCCCCAACTCTCACTACTTTTAAAACTAGACTGAAGACTTTTATGTTCACCTTAGCTTTCAGCTAAATCTTTTAATCTTTTAACTTTTAACGTCTGCACTGTTTTTATTTTTATTGTCTGCATTTTAATTTTGCTTTTATTTTCTTTCATTTCACTTTGTTGTCTGTGAAGCACTTTGAGTCTGCCTTGTGTATGAAAAGCGCTATACAAATAAAGTTGCCTTGCCTTGCCTTGCCTTGCCCACTATTTGTCTTTGGCTTCTTTACGATATTTTTTTTATTTATGTGTTGAGTTGATTATATTTTTCCTGTCTTCCATCAGTCAAATACATTTATTGATTTGATTCCATTTTTGCACAATTTCATCTTCTAGTTTGAATGGTATTTTTAACAGTCAACTGCAGATCTTTTATCAATTCTTCATTCCTACCTGTATTCAATGTTTCATTGTTTCTCGCTAGGAAGGGGTATTGTTTACATTTTAACCAACAGTACCCCTCGCCACCCCGAAAGGAACAAGCGGTAGAAAATGGATGGATGGATAGTACAAACTCATTACTTTTGAAACAGGGCCAATGCTTAAATGGTGTATTTAAAACATCCACATTTCTGTTAAAAAAAATGATGCTCCTTTTATTTTTACAAATTTTGTTACAGTCAAGTTGATGCGCTCTGACGTTTACAGCTTCAATCTGTCATAGATTTTTTTTTTTTAAACATATTTTATGTATTTTTGAGCCACAATACCCAGCAATATGTTTGGAGGAGAAAAGGTGAGGCCTTTAATCCCAGGAACACCACACCTACCGTCAATCATGGTGGTGGTAGTATTATGCTCTTGGCCTGTTTTGCGGCCAATAGAACTGGTGCTTTACAGAGAGTAAATGGGACAATGAAAAATGAGGATTACCTCCAAATTCTTCAGGACAACCTAAAATCATCAGCCCGGAGGTTGGGTCTTGGGCGCAGTTGGGTGTTCCAACAGGACAATGACCCCAAACACACGTCAAAAGTGGTATAGGAATGGCTAAATCAGGCTAGAATTAAGGTTTTAAAATGTCCTTCCCAAAGTCCTGACTTAAACGTGTGGACAATGCTGAAGAAACAAGTCCATGTCAGAAAACCAACAAATTTAGCTGAACTGCACCAATTTTGTCAAGAGGAGTGGTCAAAAATTCAACCAGAAGCATGTGGATGGCTACCAAAAGCGCCTTATTGCAGTGAAACTTGCCAAGGGACATGTAACCAAATATTAACATTGCTGTATGTATACTTTTGACCCAGCAGATTTGGTCACATTTTCAGTAGACCCATAATAAATTCATAAAAGAACCAAACTTCATGAATGTTTTTTGTGACCAACAAGTATGTGCTCCAATCACTCTACCACAAAAAAATAAGAGTTGTAGAAATTATTGGAAACTCAAGACAGCCATGACATTATGTTCTGTACAAGTGTATGTAAACTTTTGATCGCGACTGTATGTACATTTATTCAGTTATAAACCTTCATTCACTTTCTTCTTTCCTTCATAGATCTAAACTTTACCGCTGCCGGTATTTTTTCCTATATCTTTATTGTAATTTTCAGAATGTGTTTGTTCTATTTTTGGCCAAAGTAAGACAAAGAAAACAATCTGAAGTTGTCTTTATTTTTTAGTTTTAATGCCATGATTTTAATATTCCGGCCCGCGTGTGCACAGATTTTCCTCCATAACTTAAAAATAACAATACTACAGTAGTATTGGCCACCAAATGAGACCAAACCAATCAGAGCATGCTGTTCAGTATCGTTGCCACTGATTGGTTCAGCCTCAGGTAGCTTAACTATATTGGGTAAAAATAGTGTAAAGGTGACTACATGGTGTTATTTTATATCTGGAGGGCTCTCAGAATGTTAAAACACGCATTTAGATGGTAGTGAGCAGGTTTTTGATGCTCTAGCTATGAAAATATGCGATTCATAATTAATAATTCCTACTTCGCGGATATTCTTTTAGCACGGCTAGGCCTAGAACCCATAAACAAGGAATAGCGGTTAACAAGGGTTTACTATTGTAACTTTAATATTTCAATAATGTAAATGAAATGATAAATAAATAATGCATTGAAAAACGAGAAATAAAACCCACATCAATTTGTCATAATCCCAATTATGGTAGAAAAAACAACAGCAATGCAAAAAACCAAAAAAACGACTTGCTTGTAATGAAATGTAATGTTGGTGATCATAATTCTGGAATATGTGAACGCACCTTGGTTGATTGGTGCGTAACCAGGAAGTGGTGTGTTAAGTTAAAGTTAAAGTACTCATGATTGTCACACACACACTGGGTGTGGTGAAATGTGTCCTCTGCATTTGACCCATTCCCTTGTTCACCCCCTGGGAGGTGAGGGGAGCAGTGGGCAGCAGCTGTTCTGCGCCCGGGAATCATTTTTGGTGACTTAACCCCCAATTCCAACCCCTGATGCTAAGTCTTTGGTATGATTCGGCCGGTGTTTGAACTCACAACGTACCGATCTCAGGGCGGACACTCTAACCACTAGGCCATTGAGTAGGTGTTGTTGTTGATATTGTAGCCAGCGCTACAGCACTATAGTTGTTGTATCCAAGTGCTGGTGTTAAGGTCGGCAATAAAGTTTCAAAAGAGCACCAGACTCAGTGTGCCTTCTATTTACAAGACGTTACTTGCACAATATCACCAGTACCATTATGGAACCGAGTTGCGGTACCCGGCCCTGGCTCTACTGACCTTCTTTCTATTTAATGTTACAAATTACTGGACTGCGATCCAATGTCTGCCCCTGGATACAATATTACTGTACCTACTGTACAATGTTTTTAACATGTTCATTCACCATCATGTGATTTATGATTAACGTGACTAATCTGATTTTTGTCAGCGGCGGGTCGTGCGTTTCCCATCTAGGCCTTCAGTGATGTCCGATTACCTCTCAAAATACCATAATTTATGTCGCCGCATGACCACGGCTTGAAAAATACTATGCAGAAACACACTTGCGCATGACTGGGCATTGAATCACCTCAATTTGTCACCAGTGTACAAAACGGGCTATTTTTCGGCGCATTTAAAAATCAATAAACCCGAATCGGATGTGGTACTGTCAGAATTAAAATAATTGTAAAAAACATATTGAATATGCAAACATATATTTCAACTCACAATTTGTATAGCCATTGGTATCGCTCGTAGTTGGTTGATTCGAGTGGAATTGGCAGGCAAACCATTTCACCACCAGGACAGCTTAACTCGTTTCCAGGATCGGCCGACCTCGTCTCACAAGATCTAGTCTTTCTTGAAATATCCTTCTTGAAAATGCCCTTGCAAATATATATCTGCCACCTAATCAACGTTTTGCTCTGCTTCTGAATATCAACACCGCAAAGACACAAGTCATGTGCATAAACACCACCAACCCTACACCTATCACCATCAATGGCGTGCCACTTGATTTTGCAGAGGACTTCACATACCTGGGGAGCCTCATCAGCAAGGACAATGGAGCGAAAAAAGATATCCAAGCAAGGCTCTCCAAAGATCGTGGGGCTTTCGCAAGATTGCAGCCAATCTGGAAGTCCCGACAGTACCATCTTAGGACAAAGATTCAACTCTACAACAGCTGTGTGAAATCAGTCCTCATGCACGGCTCAGAATGCTGGCGAGTGGTTAAAGGAGACATGAATAAAATCAGTGCCTTCCACAATGGGAGCCTTAGAAAAATCTGCCGAATCTTCTGGCCCAACAAAATAACAAACAAGGAGCTGTACACCAAAACAGGATGCAGAGATGTGGTCCGTGAAATAAAACTTAGGCGACTCAGATGGCTAGGCCATGTTCTAAGAATGGACAACGAGAGGATACCAAAGGCAGCGTTAAGATGGACACCACCGGGAAAACGTAAGACAGGGCGGCCAAAGAACACCTGGCGAAGAACAGTTGAAGGGGAGCTGAAAGAGATGAAGCTTACATGGGGCGAGGCACATAGACTAGCACAGCAGCGAGATGAATGGCGTCGAGTCGTCGAAGCCTTATTTCCCATCCGGGAAGAAGAGGATTAAGTAAGTAAGTAAGTAAGTCTTTGTTGGTTAAAAAAGTGAGTACTGCTGATTTCTCCGCTGGCCGGGTACGGCTACAGTGCTACTTTCTGATTTCGTAAATCACAACTTGTGATTGGATACTTGGGAATGACAAATGAGTATCCAATCACAGTCACGTTCAACGTAAGGCTACTGTCAACAACTTGTGATCTGATCAGCTATCACAACTGTCTGTTAACTGAATGTCCTCTGTTCGTTAAACTGCATAGCACAGTTCAGAAGGCCTCGGCAGAATTCATACAGTGCTGGCAACAAGCTAGCTGAATTCTGATTGGATAAAAGCTCTAACTTGAAAGAGCAACATTGATTTATTGATGATTGATTGATGTGTTGTTTTGGGTGTTGAAAGTAAGTGTTAGAGATTGCCTTCATGCTTTCTTTAAATAAAGGTAAAACAATTCTTGTGTGAAGACAATATAAACTGTCAGCTTTTAAGAGTCATCTCTTAATCAAAAAACTATAGCAAAGCACAAAAGCACGATATTAACAAATAGATATGACAATTCCTGAGGAAACTACGTGTGAATGCTGTCAACGCTGAGGCCGAACTGCAATGGCGTCAAGTCAAGCGCCCAGAGCACGGGGCGAACCCGAACCGAAATGCCGACGAAATAGCTTGCGTCAGCACGCGTCGAGTACCAACTTATATGACGCTGAGCCTATACGCCTGCTGAAGCCGAACTGAAATGCTGCATGCTAACATGCTAACAGGTAGTATGTGTTAACCAAGGTATATTACTCTGTGTTACGTGCGGCGGGGGAAGGAGACGACACATGTAAATGTTACCAGAGTTTGTTGTATGTGCGTGTTGGATGAATCCTTCGTCCGACCGAAGGGGCAAGGCGAGAAGAAAGTCCGTGGAGAGAAGCAATGAGGTCCGTGTTCAAACAGGGTGTCAGGTTCAAACACTGATGACATCTATTAAACAGACAAGAAGCAAGGAATTAAACAGAGACATAATTCAATTTAGCTTATTGAGGAGAAACATCTGGGCTGTACTCTTTGTACCGTCTTCCACCACGCTCTGACGAAAGGTTGCACGCATCCTCTTTTATTTGGGACTTTCCCTGATTACATGGCAGGAAGGGTAAACAGCCGTCGCCTTTGGTTGCAAAACAGTTCAAAGAAAAGGTCCCTGGAGGGGGGTCAGGTCCTGCTTCCTCTCCGCTTTGTAGATCCCAGGTCAAGACAAAATCTTCCTGTGGATTACAATAGATCAAAGAAACCGACACCTTCATGTCGCTTCCCATCGTACACAGTGGAGTTTTACAAGCCTTTTGATTGGTAAGATCAAAGACAGCTTTTGTCTGCTAGCCGGGAACTCACAGTGAAACACAAAGTTTTGTGATAACTTAGATACAATTATTCTGAGACAGGGGTTCGAGGATCGAGGGACGCAGTCCGGAATCCAGAAGGAAATCGAGGCATACAGCTCGATCACGGGAAACAGGAGAAGCACTGCGGGGAACACGAAGGGCATAAGACACGGGAACGGGGAATTGATTGATTGAGACTTTTATAAGTAGGTTGCACAGTGAAGTACATATTCCGTACAATTGACCACTAAATGGTAACACCCGAATAAGTTTTTCAACTTGTTTAAGTCGGGGTCCACTTAAATTGATTCATGATACAGATATATACTATCGTATATACTATCATCATAATACAGTCATCACATAAGATAATCACATTGAATTATTTACATTATTTACAATCAGGGGTGTGGAGGGGGGGGAGGATATGGACATCAAGTAGTGGACATAGAGAGAGAGAGATCAGAAGGCATAAGAAAAAGAAAAAGTATCTGCATTTGATTGTTTACATTTGATTATTAGCAATCCGAGGAGGGTGTTAGTTTAGGGTTGTAGCTGCCTGGAGGTGAACTTTTATTGCAGTTTTGAAGGAGGATAAATCACAGAGAGAGAGCATGTACGCAGGAGGGAAGCCAGAGACGGGATGCTTACGAGGAGGAGTGAACTACGTTCCGGCACTGGATCTTCGGGTCCGCTGGTCTTTATGCTGTCTGTCTTCATTAGTCCCAGGTGCGCTGATTACTGATTGCCTGCAGCTTTGCCGGCGCGTGGCAGTGATGCGGCCAGAGCGAACAGCGGCGTGTTCCGGCGCGCTTCCAGCGGAGGTGCCAGCCGGGCTTGCAGCAGAAGGCATGAGGGATTGCGCATGCACCGTGACACTCTGAGGTGTACGTGTGTGGAATCAGATAAAAAAGTTAACATGCTAACAGGCAGCATCTGTCAAGTGCCATGTTTTATGACACAGATGTATACAGCGGAAAAACAAGTAGGAAAAAATAGCATGCTAACGTTAGCATGTTTACATTTAGCATGTGCCATGTGCCAAGTCATACGACTGAAGTGTATGGAGGGCAACATTGGCGCTAATGTTAGCATGCTAACAGGTAGCAGGTACCAAAAAAACATGTTAATGATAGCATTTTAACAGTTAGTATGCCTCAGGTACCCAGGTAAACAACTCTGAGGTGTACGGTAGCAAAAAAAAGCAACAACAAAAAATGTTAGCACGTGTTAACTACATGCATTGCCTTTAATAGAAAGGCTGCCCCTATGAGAAATTAATTTAATTCAGGCATGTTGCCTCCACCCAAGATGACCACCACGATGAGCTTCCCTGCTAATGCCTGAAGGACCCTCGCTAGCTTGAAAGCAGCCTACTCAGCTGCCCCTTTGAAAAGCCTTATAATTAGCTCATAGTCATTGGTCAAGAGGAGATCAAAGAGGCAAAAGAAACCAATCACCTCTGCAAAATTCTTCCCTAGGGGTGGGTCAGAGTGTATCCAATCAACAAATGACAAGCTAATGTTTTCCCGAGGGAGGGAGCGAGTGAGGAGCTTTGAAGAGGCTGTGAAGAGATCATCATTCAATTCTATGGGGAAATTAATAGCAGAAAATGGCAATTTGCGAAAAAACGCGGGCATTTTTCGAAAATAATTTTTTTGTTTCTCACGTGTCCCGAACGAGCTGAACATTTTGGTCTTTGATCGGTGCAAATCGGTGGACAAATATGCGAGGAGAAGCCAGCCAAAAATAATGTCTGCAATCAGAATAACAGAATAACATTAGGGTGAATGCTTCTGGGCATCTACACAATGAAGTCACCTTGGTTATGATTTCAGTTAAAGTCTCACTCTGCATTTGACCCATCCCCTTGTTCCACCCCCTGGAAGGTGAGAGGAGCAGTGAGCAGCAGCGGTGGCTGCGCTCGGGAATCATTTTTGGTGATTTAACCCCCAATTCCAACTCTTGATGCTGAGTGCCAAGCAAGGAGGCAACGAGTCCCGTTTTTATAGTCTTTGGTATGACTCGGCCGGGGTTTGAACTCACGACCTACCAAACTCAGGGCGGACACTGACACATTTTTTTTTTCTTTGCATGTTGTAGGCATTTGTTTGTCTTCATCGATTTGTCCTACTTTATCCTCACTATGGTCTGTAGTTGTCATGTAAACTTGCATCATCTACAAGTACCGTATTTTTCGGACCATAGTTAAGTACCAATGATTGTCACACACACACTAGGTGTGCCGAAATTATTCTCTGCATTTGACCCATCACCCTTGATCACCCCCTTGGTTGGTGAGGGGAGCAGTGAGCAGCAGCGGTAGCCGCGCTGGAATCATTTTTGGTGATTTAACCCCCAATTCCAACCCTTGATGCTGAGTGCCAAGCACTATAGCACGGGGAGCTAATGGAATAGCTAACAAGAAAACAAATGGCTAAGTGTAGCTCAGGAATCCAGAAGTAATTGCATGGAAGCAAATAAAAAAACAAACCAGACTGAGTGTGGCGAAAAACGGCAATATGTATCTCTCTGATTAGTGCCCATGAGCAAGTGAGCATCCCGAACACTAATCAGAGGCAGGTGAAAACAATCTGCAGTCATGGCAACTAAAAACACAAACCCAGGGGTGCTGAGGGAGTCAAAAACTAAACTAACATGATCCGGGCAGCGGATCATGACAATACCTCCCCCCTTAAGGACAGTTTCCAGATGTCCCCAGAAAACAAAAAGACCAAGTCCAAGAGTCACGGAAGTCACTGAGATCTTTAATAAATCTACTTTTAGAACAGTGATAACGGTAATAATTATTTCAATCAGAGGTATTAGTTTATGGAACAAACTTGATAGTGGAATAAAACAATGTAAATCTATTTATGTTTAAAACAATGTAAAAATCATGATGATGATGAAAAGATATGATTACGTACAATTATTTCTAAAATGAAAATATGGCGTTTTAGTCGCCAACATTGAAAATCAGTTGTTGTATTTGTGAAAATAGGGTGCATATATTATACGTTTTTAACTTCTTTCTGCTCCTTTTCATTCATAATTTACTTTAATGTTATGTTGATTCTTTGATTTGTATTCCCTTGTTTGATTCTTTATAGATGAGATAAATAAATGAACTGAACTGAACTCGTTCATCATAATTCCAACATAACTTACATTCTACTTCTATCTTTATTCACTTATTCCCATTGAGTCAATGTTCAGTCCGGCAATTGTTTTATTAGATTTATTTTCCAGGTTCATGTAATGTTCTTACATTCCAGGGTTCCAACCTGAAATATTTCCCCCCTGGTATTCAGATGAGTTACATCATGGTTTCCAATGCTGGTCTGTTTCCTCTAGTATCATTAGAACTCTTCCCACCTGGAAGTCCCTCGCCCTGATGCTATTGACAGAGGACTTTGCTGCAAAGGGGCCCAGCATGGTTCTTTCTACTCAATGCTTTCCTGCTTACACTCATGACTAGCTGTGGGAAATCACCCAGTAGGGTCCCTGTCCTTTTTGAGATGCTCGACCAATTGTCTTTTTCTTGCCAAGACAATGCTCGAGTGTGCCACCCACTGTGCTTCCGCTGTAATCTGGGCCGTTGACCACACTGGCTCCTCTATCTTGTTCACCGGGGACCTCACCGCACAAAAAAACCCTTTTTCACAGCAAAGTTGAGATGTATCGAGAGCAGTGTTGGGTTAGTTACTGAAAACCAGTAACTAGTTACAATTACTAGTTACTTAATTTCAAAAGTAACTCAGTTACTTACATCAAAAAGTAATACGTTACTGTGAAAAGTAACTATTTAGTTACTTCTTTTTTTCTTCTTTTTTTTAAAGCTCCCATTAATGCCCTTTTAGCCTTCATTTCAGTACTGTTATTGCACTGGAGAATAATACAATCTGTTGATCAACTTGACATGCATTTTAATTTTAATTTTAACATAATTAATGAAAAACAGTGCAACATAAAAAGGCATTTCTCCTTTCTTTAAACTTGGACCAATGACCATTAATAAAAAACAACTTAAAGTGCAACATAAGAAGGCACATCATCTTCCTTGAAACATAGGTAGTGAAATAAAGCCTGACATCTCGAGTGATGCTGCTGTCTTCCACACTTGGAGTCATGGGTTGTAGAATCCTTGTTTTCAGTGGCAGGATCATTGACACAGATGGTGAAGTTTCAGTGCTCAGTGGAGATGTAACACTTTTGAGGGGTTTAAGCACCTGGAGGACCTCCTCTGCCACTCTCACATCATCATCAGACAGGTTGAGGATGTCTTTGACATTTTTCTTCAGGGTCTTGTGGGTCAATGCAGAGTATATAGCTGCCTGCTGCTCCAACATATCATAAGTGGAGTTCCACTTCGTTGGGACATCATGTATGAGTTTTATGAGTAGGCAGCTTTAGCATTTCTTGCAGTAACGCATCATGTAGTAACGGTAACTGAGTTACAGAATATAAAAAAATAACGCGTTAGATTACTAGTTACCGCCGAAACTAACGGCGTTACTTTAACGCCGTTAGTTTTTGCTTTGTCTTAAGTACATGAGCAGCTGTTGTGCTAGGAAACCTCCTTCCTGATCCATCCTATTGACTGAGATTCCCTTCTGTGATGCCAAATTCACTACATGTGCAAAGCACCTATCTGTGGTCCCAGTCCTGCCTCATTCACTGCAATTATTTGATTTTTGGCATTATCACTTGTGACTGGGATATCTTTATCTTCCATTCCTCCACTGCTTGTGTCAGTACCTGCGCAAGGTGACTCTCGTAGAGGGGGCGTGTCTTCTCATCTGCCAGCCTGCTGTGATGAAGTGAGCGCTTATCGTCACATTGTTTCCCTGGACGTGCACCAGTCTGTCATGAGCGCAACAGATGATGCTCGGGATAGTTCATCCACAACTTTTTTCTTCTCCTGTTCATAAAGATCTGGCACAATCTTATCGCTGAAGTGGGTGCGCGACGGGATGTCGTAACGTGGCTCAAGCACGTTCAGCATGTGTTTAAAACCCTCGTTTTGCACAACGGAGTCTGCATCTATAAACACACCGATTAAATGGCGCGGGGTGTTCAAGCTCCTCCGTTACTCCGCTCGCCATGACCACGCTGTGTGTGGACTGAACGTGCATGCGAACAACCTTTTTGTTTTGTTTTATATATCAAACCGCGGATCACGTGTGTGCCTCCCCTTCCCACACCCACACCCAGACACACACACACGGCTCTTTTCTTCTCTCCACCTTGTGACAGGGGAAGATTTAGAAGAACGACACCGCAGCGCATCTGTTTCTAGCCGATACTACATAAAAAATAACGTAAAATAACGCAGTAACGCATCATGTAGTAACAGTAACTGAGTTACTGAATATAAAAAAATAACGCGTTAGATTACTAGTTACCGCCGAAACTAACGGCGTTACAGTAACGCGTTACTTTGTAACGCATTAGTCCCAAATTGATCGAGAGTGAACTGAACTCGGAAAAGTGCGGTGCCTCACACCGACTTCATGACTGGCGTACCCACATTTCTACATGCAAAAAAAGACTGGACATAACATGCATTTAAAGGCCTACTGAAACCCACTACTACCAACCACCCAGTCTGATAGTTTATATATCAATGATGAAATCTTAACATTGCAACACATGCCAATACGGCCGGGTTAACTTATAAAGTGCAATTTTAAATTTCCCGGGAAATATCCGGCTGAAAACGTCTCGGTATGATGACGTTTGCGAGTGACGTCACGGATTGTAGCAGACATTTTGGAACAGCACGGTGGCCAGCTTAAGTCGTCTGTTTTCATCGCAAAATTCCACAGTATTCTGGACATCTGTGTTGGTGAATCTTTTCCAATTTGTTTAATGAACAATGAAGACTGCAAAGAAGAAAGCTGTAGGTGGGATCGGTGTATTAGCGGCTGGCTACAGCAACACAACGCCGTCCGCCACCGCGCCGCTGTCCTCACCAGTGTCCTGGTTGACTTCCTCCGACTCCGGGCCGCCGACCGCACCGATGATCGTGGTGAAGTCCTCCGTCGCGCCGTCGATCGCTGGAACGCAGGTGAGCACGGGTGGTGATGAGCAGATGAGGGCTGGCGTAGGTGGAGAGCTAATGTTTTTAGCATAGGTCTGTCGAGGTCCCGTAGCTAAGTTAGCTTCAATGGCGTCGTTAGCAACAGCATTGCTAGGCTTCGCCAGGCGGGACAGCATTAACCGTGTGGTTACAGGTCCAGTGTTTAGTTCAGTGTCTCCTGATAGTAGAAGTAATAGTAGTATTGTTGATCTTCGGTCTATCCTTCCTGTCAGGGGCTTATTTCTTCTGTTTCTATCCGCAGTTAAGCACGACGCTATCACGTTAGCTCCGAAGCTAAAGTGCTTCGCCGATGTATTGTCGTGGAGATAAAAGTCACTGTGAATGTCCATTTCGCGTTCTCGACTCTCATTTTGGGGCGGTATAGCTCGGTTGGTAGAGTGGCCGTGCCAGCAACTTGAGGGTTGCAGGTTCGATCCCCGCTTCCGCCATCCTAGTCACTGCTGTTGTGTCCTTGGGCAAGACACTTTACCCACCTGCTCCCAGTGCCACCCACACTGGTTTAAATGGAACTTAGATATTGGGTTTCACTATGTAAAGCGCTTTGAGTCACTAGAGAAAAAGCGCTATATAAATATAATTCACTTCACTTCACTTCATTTTCAAGAGGATATAGTATCCGAGGTGGTTTAAAATACAAATCCGTGATCCACAATAGAAAAAGGAGAGAGTGTGGAATCCAATGAGCCAGCTTGTACCTAAGTTACGGTCAGAGCGAAAAAAGATACATCCTGGCGTCCTGCACTGCACTCTAATCCTTCACTCTCACTTTCCTCATCCACAAATCTTTCATCCTCGCTCAAATTAATGGGGTAATCGTCGCTTTCTCGGTCCGAATCGCTCTCGCTGCTGGTGGGAATGATTGTAAACAATACAGATGTGAGGCGCTCCACAACCGGTGACGTCACGCTACTTCCGGTACAGGCAAGGCTTTTTTTATCAGCGAGCAAAAGTTGCAAACTTTATCGTCGATGTTCTCTACTAAATCCTTTCAGCAAAAATATGACAATATCGCGAAATGATCAAGTATGACACATAGAATGGACCTGCTATCCCCGTTTAAATAACAAAATTTCATTTCAGTAGGCCTTTAATGCTTCATATTCATATTAGGGAGGAGGCCTAATAATTTGTCTAGGCAATCTTTTTGCCACCTATTGCTGTCACAATGTGTTCCTGTGACTCCAGCACAGCTTGTGGCCAGTTGGGCTGACAGCTGCAACAGCCGGTGGTTGCGGCACAATAATGGCACCGGAGACGGTGGAGGAATATCCTGACTTTGCTGTCGAGTAATAATTAGTGATGTGTACCGACACTGAAATATTGATACCGCCGAGACCAGATATTAATGATGTAACATTGACCCTCAAATCAAAAGATCAATACTTTTGATACTTCGGTTATTTGAGATAATGTATATTGTTAACAGGAACACAGTGGAAAAGGTAACCCAAGTTGTGAATGAGGCGATGTGCCAGTGTTGGATGCTTTTGTTGGGTGTTGTTTACATTATTTTCACGTTCAAATTCATGCAACTGGACTATGAATGTGTTTTTTATGCTAATGATAGTTTTTAACACGACATTTATTTAAATGTTTTTTTAGACTTAAGTTAAAAATCGTACTGTCTGATTGTGGCGGTCCGCTCCATGTACGATCAGTGTCAGAGCTTGGTCCGCATTGCCGGCAGTAAGTCGGACCCGTTTCCAGTGAGGGTTGGACTCCGCCAAGGCTGCCCTTTGTCACCGATTCTGTTCATAACTTTTATGGAAAGAATTTCTAGGCGCAGTCAAGGCGTTGAGGGGATCCGGTTTGGTGGCTGCAGGATTAGGTCTCTGCTTTTTGCAGATGATGTGGTCCTGATGGCTTCATCTGGCCAGGATCTTCAGCTCTCACTGGATCGGTTCGCAGCTGAGTGTGAAGCGACTGGGATGAGAATCAGCACCTCCAAGTCCGAGTCCATGGTTCTCGCTCGGAAAAGGGTGGAGTGCCATCTCCGGGTTGCGGAGGAGACCCTGCTCCAAGTGGAGGAGTTCAAGTACCTCGGAGTTTTGTTCACGAGTGAGGGAAAAGTGGATCGTGAGATCGACAGGTGGATCGGTGTGGCGTCTTCAGTAATGCGGACGCTGTATCGATCCGTTGTGGTGAAGAAGGAGCTGAGCCAGAAGGCAAAGCTCTCAATTTACCGGTCGATCTACGTTCCCGTCCTCACCTATGGTCATGAGCTTTGGGTTGTGACCGAAAGGACAAGCGGCCGAAAGGAGTTTCCTCCGCCGGGTGGCGGGGCTCTCCCTTAGAGATAGGGTGAGAAGCTGTAGTAGAATTTCTGACCTTTTGACCTATATTTCTTGTCTTTTAAGAATGTCCGCTCATTTTCAATACTCTTGTATTTTTGTGCCATTGAATGGACCAGTTGTGGGACAAAAGTGAATATTAAGTCGTGCCAACCTGTCTACAGAATGTGTTGACTGTCTAAAGGATTCGAGTTGTTATGGAACAGATAGGAAAAGCAAAACAAGACATTGACGCACTCGATAAGGAACGATGACGCACAACAGACATATAAAAAATGGCAGAAGACCGGAACTCGAGGGTGATTTTGGCTTGTGTGTGTCTTGTTTGCTCCGGAGTAACTTGTGGTTTGTCTGCACGGCCAACTCAATTCAACCTGCACTTCTGATAATGGGTAAATACATTTGTTGTACTAAACTACTTTTGTTGCCTGCTTAAGCTTCGGACAATCCACTACACAAATTGGCGTCACGAACAGGATGGTTTAGAAGCTACAGGTCGACAGCCGCTCCGCTCTCTCAGTCAGGCAGACAATGTGCTGCACGCGCGCATAACAAGGTAAGCGTTTTGCTTAAAGTGTAAACATTTTCTGCCGGGAGAGAGCCGGATCGATAAGACTAATTGCTGAATCTATTTTTGATAAAAGATAGGTTTAGTCAGGTTCTCCAAAAACAACCTGGACTGGGGTAAATTATGGTTGGATTGAGTTGTTTTATATGTGATCATTTGTCTGTGTGTTTGTTGAAAACTTGTGATTTCTTGTTTTTAACATAAGGGGATTGTTGATAGAATTTTGGTGGTTTGGAGTGTAGAAGCATAGACGAAAAATTTCTTTTAACCTCTTCATCCTCTGTCGCTGTTGGCAGAGGATGCTTCTTTCTGCAAGTACATTAGGTTAGCCGGAGTTGGATACAGCTAAATGATAGGCAAGAGTTGCTAAACTGGTGTGACATTTGGCCCATACAAATTGATGACGTCTATGAAGGTGCGACATATCTGTTTATGTGGAAACTGCAGCGGTGGGAAAAGCCTCTTATAGGTGATCGCTCATTGACTCCGGTAAAGGAGATCAACTGAGCGTATAGCTGTCACGACAAATTTGGAAATTTGCTGCAAATAGACAGGTATTGATCGGGCTGCATATGGTAGAGCTTTGGTGAAACTTGGTGAAACTGTATGGACTGACCAGACACGAGTCTGTAGGATGCTGGGTGATTTCCAGTGGTCCTATTGGGCGTTAGGCCAGGTTTTTCCGTGTTGGTCAGGGATAACGCAGGTGTTGTTCCAATGAAACGGGTTAATCGCCGTTTTATGAGCAATGATGGAACCTGGTTTTTGTGTTATGAGACGGCCGATTCCACAAAAGCACGCGTGTATTAGTTGTTTATATTGGTCCGGACCAGGGGGGCGTGGGTTGTGGGATAAAAATGTGTGTTTTTTAAATGTATATATATATAAATCTGCGTATTGTAATAACATTTGTGTAGCACCTGGTTTCTTATCTGGTTTAATTCCCCCCTTCCTTTTCCTCCCCCCCTCTCGCAACCTCCCCCCTTCACGCTTTTTCTCACAGCCCCGCTATCTGTAAAAGTTTGGAAATTGTCTAAAATGTGTGTGCGTGTGAGAAAGTAGACAAAGTTTATGTACAGAAAACATATGAGTGTATGATCTATCCATTTAATTATCTTATTCCGCTCTCGGAGGTTGGATCGCGGGGGCAGCAGCCTAAGCAGGGAAGTCCAGAATACCCTCCTTAAACTTGACTATTTGTCCATCTAAGAGTGAATGATAAATGTTGTTCTTATTATTAAGGTTCTGATATGATACAGCTGTGCTTCTGGATGAGAAAAATAGTTGTCTATTGCATTTACTTTTAACTGTGCTGGTAAATTCTCTGTGTGAGTGACTGTGTGACGCATATAAAGAAAAAAAAAAAAAAAAGGAGTCTAAGCTGGAAGACATTTTGAGATAAGATTGTGTGCGTGTGGCGAGGCTGTGTGAGTGTCAGCTGTACGAGGCGTGGGCCGAAGAGGTGTGACAATGTTAGGATAGCATTGAGCTAGGATAGCATTGAGCTAGGTTAGCATTGTGTTAGCATAGCATTGGGCTAGGTTAGCAAAAGTTTGCTTACTGAGGCATAGTAAGGCTAAGTTAGCATCTAGCTTGGCATTACTAAGTGTGGTTGAACAGTTATTCTCGGTCTGTAGAGTGTGCTAGTAGTAGGTGCTTGCTAAGTCCAGTAAAATAATAGATATATGGAAAATTACACGTTTAAATATCAATAAATAAATACGGATTGTGGGACATTGAAACATTGTTTAATTCATCATTCATTTATATGTCTAGTATACTTTTTTTGGTACAGCCTTGTTGCTTATCTGATCCATCCAGTTTCTGTGTGGAAGTTGAGACAAACACACACGCACGAACATCATAGATTAGGACACATTGTAACTTTGAATTAATACTTATACAACAAATAAATTAATAATATTGAATTTAAATTTGATAAAGATAAATTGATCATACATTGACATTTTAATTTTTTTAGGAATAAACACACAATAAAATAAAAGTTAAATTTATATTCTAATACATCTAAAGGCATCTGTGAAACATAGAGTCTGAAGAAGTACAGATAAGAGCCACTCAGCGCCATTGTCAAAACAAAACGTAGAGAAGCGTTAAACAAATTCTAATCAGAAGGAAGACAGACCAAAATATGGGAACTTAAGTAAACAGACAGCAAGTAAACCAGAAATAATAATGTAAATAAATAACAAAGAAAGCAAACTTCTATGTGACATTGGTGCATGTAGAATTACAAATAGAGAATAAAACTAAATGGAAATAACTGTCTGCAAGATGAGCATGACGTCATGAATTGTGCTCGGGTTAGTAATAGATAGATAGATAGACAGATAAAACGTTATTGATTCCTTCAGGAGAGTTCCCTCAGGAAGAAGAAGTAAAAAGTAAAAAGTAACTAATAAGGGTATAAATGGAAACAGAATAGAAAAATATTACAAGGAGAATAAAAATAGAACAGTAAAATAAGAGAAACTAGGCATTAACGACCATGATATAAAAAAGTATTGCACTGTTATTGTTTTGCATTCCCTGTCATCCTAGCCCCCCCAAAGAGGAGTTGTACAGTGTAATGATGTATGAGACAAAGGATTTTTTATAGGCTAAACCAGTAGTTCTCAAAGGAGGGTATGGTGTTTCCGCCCGGACAAAAAAAGGGGGGTACTTGAAGGTATGCCAAGGGGTACCTGAGATTTTAAATATTTTAAAATAGCAACAATTCAAAATCCTTTATAAATATAATTATAGCAGAATAATTCTTCAACAAAATAAATATTTAGAATTAAGTTCACGAGCCCAGATGGATCTTTATTACAATATCCAAAGAAGGTTGATGATTGATTATATGTATAGAAATCTTTATTATAATTGAATCACTTGTTTAATTTTTAAAACGTTTTAGTTATTCTTAAATTTTTTGTCCAAATAAGTCAAGTAAAACCACAACAAATGAGCAATATGGTGCACTGTTATACAATTTAATAAATCAGAAAACGATGACATTATGCTGTATTTTATTTCTTTATTTTACTGGGAAAAAAAGGTTGAAAACCACTGCCCTAAATCATATCTAAAGCTAAAATTATTTTATAAGACTGATTATTTTGGATTATTGTGTTTGTATTGTGAGAGAAGGAGAGAAAGTGAGAGAGAGAGAGGAAGAGAGAGCAGGTGAAAAAACAGAATGAGGGTGAAGAGGATGGTTTGAGAAAATATGGGAAAAGGATGTTTATAACCTTACGTTATGTGAATGGTTTCTAGGAGAACAGAAAATAGAAACATTGTGTGAAGTGTAAGGAAGAGATGGATACAGGATGTTGTTTGTAAAGGAAAACGAAAGTGAAGAAAAGATGAGAAAGTGACAAATGAAGGTATTCGTAAATGGTATGCTGTTGATTGTGGTTAGCTGCAAGTTTGTTTATTTGTTTGTTTGTTTAGTTGTTTGAGTGAAAGGGTAAGAAATCAATAGTAATAATTACATGCAAAATTGAATAAAACTATGAGTGCGATAGATAATGAATGAATAAATGAAATAAGTTTATTTTGGTCATATAATCAACCATCAACCAATTTGTGTGAGCAGTTTAACAGTAAATTAGACATATTAACAATCATACACATTTACACACAGAAAAGAAAAGAAAAAAGAATGACCGAAAAAAGAATAGGCGGAAGCCAAAGCTTATATTGGCCTATGATATACAATTACTGAACATTAAATTACCTGGAACATCAACGTTAAAAGATGAAAGTCATTGTTACTATATTTTATAATGTTCAAAAAACTTTACTTTTCAAGGGTCTCCAAAACCATAGCAAAAAACTACATGTGTTCAGCTCATCACTGAGGATGGTACATCATTTAACTCCTAAAACTGAAATACATTTGTGTTTTTATTTTATTTTACTTGACCTATTTCAAAAATCAATATCCCCCGTAAATGATAGTTTTCTCCTCATAATGTAAATAAGCTAAGAATACAAACTGGAAGGCTGTTGTTCTTTACTCGGAAACATAATTGCCATTGTTTTAAAATTAAATTATCTGAACATTTAACACATTATGACTTATAAAAATGGATTGGTATGATCATAATAATAATGCTTTATGTAATATTGAAATGAGCCTTTTAATTTTAAGTATTGGGTCTATATTTCTTCTATAAACATTTCCCCAAACTTCAAAACAATATTACATATGGAAAAATAAATGAATAATATAACATGTGCAGACATTTCTTATTCAGCATGTGTTTAACTTTATACCGAATAGCAATGAATTTGGATATTTTTCTTTAATATGTTCAATATGCGGCTTCCAACATATTAATGATCAATTACTATTCTCAAGAATGTAGTTCATATACTCTGTCAATTTCCACTTGATTCAACTTTAATTTTTGTTTCACAATTTGACTTTGCACCCTGGACAGGTCGCCACCTCATCCGGGGGGAGCTCAAAGTAAAGCCGCTGCTCCTCCACATCGAGAGGAGCCAGATGAGGTGGTTCGGGCATCTGGTCAGGATGCCACCCGAACGCCTCCCTAGGGAGGTGTTTAGGGCACGTTGGACCGGTAGGAGGCCACAGGGAAGACCCAGGACACGTTGGGAAGACT
Source organism: Entelurus aequoreus (assembly GCF_033978785.1). Taxonomy (NCBI): domain Eukaryota; kingdom Metazoa; phylum Chordata; class Actinopteri; order Syngnathiformes; family Syngnathidae; genus Entelurus; species Entelurus aequoreus. The sequence goes on from NC_084738.1 coordinate 676,090, forward strand.
ATGTCTCCCGGCTGGCCTGGGAACGCCTCGGGATCCCCCGGGAAGAGCTGGACGAAGTGGCTGGGGAGAGGAAAGTCTGGGCTTCCCTGCTTAGGCTGCTGCCCCCGCGACCCGACCTCGGATAAGCGGAAGAAGATGGATGGATGGATGAAGTTAAAAGTGAAAAGTTAAAGTTAAAGTACCAATGATTGTCACACACACTCGGTGTGGTGAAATGTGTCCTCTGCATTTGACCCATCCCCTTGTTCACCCCTTGGGAGGTGAGGGGAGCAGTGGGCAGCAGCGGTGGCCGCGCCCGGGAAGCAGAGACTACCTTTTCAAATGGGGGGGAGCACTTATATCAGTGTGTGAATGTGTGTGTGTGAATGGGTGAATGTGGAAAATAGTGTCAAAGCACTTTGAGTTCCTTAAAAAGGTAGAAAAGCGCTATACAAGTACGACCCATTTACCATTTATATCCAGTCCACACGCTTGTTTTGGCCACATCCATATTTTTCTTCACCTTATTTCTTGTGTAGTACCAATTATTTCTTATTTGTTTCTGTGTGTGGTTCTCTGACTTCACAGCTTTGACAGCTTCACACACTTTACCCTCTTTCGTTTGCTGGAAAGGCCAGAGGACAGCGTGCCAAAACGTATATTTTGGAGCAGCTGCCCTTCAGCAAGAAGCACCTCCAACTGCTGGTCGGTGAACCCTTTTCGCTGTCTTGCTCATTATCTTTGTGTTTTCTGAGTGTGGGATCTCAGGCGCAAGACTAACTTAAATATGATTTGCGTTTTTTTAATGCTGTTTGTTTAGAACGACTACTATTTGAGTGTATTTATGTGTATATATATTTTAGTTTAGTTTAGTTTAGTCTTTATTTTTCAGGAGTTGGGCTTGGCCCCTTAGTTCCAGTGAAAGGAACTTTCAATGCTCCGGGATACCAAAACATTTTGGACAATTCCATGCTCCCAACCTTGTGGGAACAGTTCGGAGCGGGCCCCTTCCTCTTCCAACTTGACTGTGCACCAGTGCACAAAGCAAGGTCCATAAAGACATGGATGACGGAGTCTGGTGTGGATGAACTTGACTGGCCTGCACAGAGTCCTGACCTGAACCCGATAGAACACCTTTGGAATTAATTAGAACGGAGACTGAGAGCCAGGCCTTCTCGAACCTCACCAATGCGCTTTTGGAAGAATGGTCGAAAATTCCTATAAACACACTTCACAACCTTGTGGACAGCCTTCCCAGAAGAGATGAAGCTGTAATAGCTGCAAAAGAGGGACCGGCATCATATTAAACCCTATGAGTTAGGAATGGGATGGCACTTCAAGTTCATATGTGAGTCAAGGCAGGTGGCCAAATACTTTTGGCAATATAGTGTATGTTCTGCACCAGATTATAGCTAAATAGCTTATTTCCACCCTGGTTACCTAAATTAAAGAGATAAAAAACATGCAATACAATTATAACAATAAAATTATACTATAGCATGTAATCCATCCATCCATCCATTTTCTACCGCTTATGTAATCAAATTAAGAAAATTCATGAAATGCCCTTTCATTGACACATACTTATACACTACAACCACACCTCATTTACATCGTCACACATAGACAATACAACTTATGTTGATATATGTATATAAAAAAGTTCTACTGAAACCCACTACTACCGACCACGCAGTCTGATAGTTTATATATCAATGACGAAATCTTAACATTGCAACACATGCCAATACGGCCGGGTTAACTTATAAAGTGCAATTTTAAATTTCCCGCTAAACCTCCAGTTGAAAAGTCTATGTATGATGACGTATGCGCGTGACATCACTAGTTAAACGGAAGTATTCGGACACCATTGAATCCAATACAAAAAAGCTCTGTTTTCATCTCAAAATTCCACAGTATTCTGGACATCTGTGTTGGTGAATCTTTTGCAATTTGTTTAATGAACAATGGAGACTGCAAAGAAGAAAGCTGTAGGTGGGATCGGTGTATTAGCGGCTGGCTGCAGCAACACAACCAGGAGGACTTTGACTTGGATAGCAAACGCGCTATCCGACGCTAGCCGCCTACGGCACGGATGATCGGGTGATGTCCTTCGTCCTTCCGTCGATCGCTGGAACGCAGGTGAGCACGGGTGTTGATGAGCAGATGAGAGCTGGCTGGCGTAGGTGGAGCGCTAATGTTTTTATCATAGCTCAGTGATGTCCCATTGCTAAGTTAGCTTCAATGGCGTCGTTAGCAACAGCATTGTTAAGCTTCGCCAGGCTGGAAAGCATTAACCGTGTATTTACAGGTCCATGGTTTAATAGTATTGTTGATCTTCTGTCTATCCTTCCAGTCAGGGGCTTATTTCTTTTGTTTCTATCTGCATTTAAGCCCGATGCTATCACGTTAGCTCCGAAGCTAAAGTGGTTCGCCGATGTATTGTCGTGGGGATAAAAGTCACTGTGAATGTCCATTTTGCGTTCTCGACTCTCATTTTCAAGAGGATATAGTATCCGAGGTGGTTTAAAATACAAATCCGTGATCCACAATAGAAAAAGGAGAGAGTGTGGAATCCAATGAGCCAGCTTGTACCTAAGTGACGCTCAGAGCGAAAAAAGATGCGTCCTGCACTGCACTCTAGTCCTTCACTCTTACGTTCCTCATCCACGAATCTTTCATCCTGGCTCAAATTAATGGGGTAATCGTCACTTTCTCGGTCTGAATCGCTCTCGCTGCTGGTGTAAACAATGGGGAAATGCGAGGAGCCTTTCAACCTGCGACGTCACGCTACTTCCGGTACAGGCAAGGCTTTTTTTTTATCAGCGACCAAAAGTTGCGAACTTTATCGTCGATGTTCTCTACTAAATCCTTTCAGCAAAAATATGGCAATATCGCGAAATGATCAAGTATGACACATAGAATGGATCTGCTATACCCGTTTACATAAAAAAAATTCATTTCAGTAGGCCTTTAAATACCATAGATGTACAGTAGTTTTTAATCGGTCTGCTTTGTATCTTTTTTTGCACTTTAATATAGTGTTTTTTCTCTCTGTTAGTAAGCTGTAACTATACAGCCTTTTATTCTCTTTTCTATTTAGGATTGATTTGTATACATTTTTTTTTAACATGACAAGCGGTAGAAAATGGATGGATGGATGGATTTACCTTAGTGCATTTTATATGTTAACGAGATGTCACATTTTCGGCGCCGACTGTGCAGTTTGTTTCGTCACAGTTGTAGAGCAGAAGAGGCGTGAAGGTTTGTTTTTGTAATGCGGGGATGATGCATGCAAACTGTTCAGAAGGATGCTTCTGCAAGAGTTTTGGGGGGGTTGGGGTTTATCTGTATGTTTTTCTTTTCCTTGCATCAGTCAAGTTTATCATTTTTTTTAGTTCTGCCACAGATTTGCATGTGTGTGAACTGTTTATTTGATGCTCGCATTTTGCAGTGACCCATCTTAATCTAACAGCAACACCCGGTGGGTGTGGTAATAGGTTTACTAGTTTTAACTGTAAAGGGCTTAATAATTCTATAAAACAAAACGAGTAACTACACCATCTTTGTCATTTGAGCGCCCATATCCTCTTTCTGCAGGAGACTCATCTTAAACCGACTGATCACTTGAAATTGAAGAGAGGACGGGTAGGACAGATTTTTCATTCTTCATTTTCGGGTAAATCGAGGGTTGCTGCTATTCTGATACATACATCTGTTCCTTTACAATCAAAGTTTATTAATATAGCCCTTAATCACAAGTGTCTCAAGGGGCTGCACAAGCCACAACGACATCCTCGGCTCAGATCCCACATCAGGGCAAGAAAAAACTCAACCCAATGGGTTTTGGGCACTCAGACAGTATTTCTGATCCCAATGGGAGGTTTATTGTCGTTACTGGTCAGATTTCCGACACTCCAGTAGCCCTTGTTAATGTTTACTCTCCCAACTATGATGAGGACACTGTCTTCAAACGTCTTTTTCTGAATCTCCCCAATTTTTCACGGTACTATTTGATATTAGGAGGGGACTTGGACTGTTGGCTTGATCCTCAGCTTGACTGCTCATCGACCAAAACTTGTGCACCATTAAGGTCTGCCAAGGTAGTCCAGTTTTTTATGGCGGAATTGTTGGTGTCAGATGTCTGACACTTTTTGAATCCCTCCAAAAGGCAATATTCTTTCTTCTCTCACACTTTCACCCGTATTGATTACTTTTTAGTGGACAACAAATTACTTTCCTCTATAAACGACGCAATTGTTATCTCTGATCATGCTCAAATTTCAATGGAAACCTAACAACTACATATGCGCCGTGGCGTTTTAACACACAATTATTTTTAAATGAGGACCTTGTGGATTTGGTCTCACGTCAAGTAGATTTCTTTGCACTCTTAAACAAGACCTCCGGGGTGTTGGCCTCTGTACTCTGGGAGGCGCTGAAGGCAGACATTGGGGGGAAGATAATCTCCTATACAAATTATGAGAAAAAACTCAGGAAGAATAAATGGACTAGGCTGACACAACACATATTGTTTCTGGACAAATTGTACTCTAGCTCCCCAAATCCAGATGTTTATAAGGAAAGGCGCTCTCTACAGGCAGCGCTTGATGTTCTTACGACAGACCATTCTACTGAAGAAATGCTCTGTTCAAGTTCTTTGAACATGGCGATAAAGATTCAAACTGATTAAGGTATAACCACTGATGGTCTCGATTTTATTTTAATAATGTATTTAAGAATTTCTATGTGTCCCTCTACTCATCTGCTTAATGTACTACTTCTTAGCTTAAAGGCCTACTGAAACCCACTACTACCGACCACGCAGTCTGATAGTTTATATATCAATGATGAAATCTTAACATTGCAACACATGCCAACACATGCAATTTTAAATTTCCCGCTAAACTTCCGGTTGAAAACGTCTATGTATGATGACGTATGCGCATGACGTCAATCGTTGAAACGGAAGTATTCGGACACATTGTATCCAATTACAAAAAGCTCGGTTTTCATCTCAAAATTCCACAGTATTCTGGACATCTGTGTTGGTGAATCTTTTGCAATTTGTTTAATGAACAATGAAGACTGCAAAGAAGAAAGTTGTAGGTGGGATCGGTGTATTAGCGGCTGGCTGTAGCAACACAACCAGGAGGACTTTGACTTGGATAGCAGACGCGCTAGCCGACGCTAGCCGGCGACCGCGCGTCCCGTTGCTAAGTTAACTTCAATGGCGTCGTTAGCAACAGCATTGTTAAGCTTTGCCAAGCTGGGAATTATTAACCGTGTATTTACATATCCATGGTTTAATAGTATTGTTGATCTTCTGTCCATCCTTCCAGTCAGGGATTTATTTATTTTGTTTCTATCTGCATTTGAGCCCGATGCTATCACGTTAGCTCAGTAGCTAAAGAGCTTCGCCGATGTATTGTCGTGGAGATAAAAGTCACTGTGAATGTCCATTTCGCGTTCTCGACTCTCATTTTCAAGAGGATATAGTATCCGAGGTGGTTTAAAATAGAAATCCGTGATCCACAATAGAAAAAGGAGAAAGTGTGGAATCCAATGAACCCTTGTACCTAAGTTACGGTCAGAGCGAAAAAAGATACGTCCTGCACTGCACTGTAGTCCTTCACTCTAACTTTCCTCATCCACGAATCTTTCATCCTCGCTCAAATTAATGGGGTAATCGTCGCTTTCTCGGTCCGAATCTCTCTCGCTGCATTGTAAACAATGGGAAAATGTGAGGAGTTCTTCCTCCGGTGACGTCACGCTACTTCCGGTATAGGCAAGGCTTTTTTTTATCAGCGACCAAAAGTTGCGACCTTTATCGTCGTTGTTCTCTACTAAATCCTTTCAGCAAAAATATGGCAATATCGCAAAATGATCAAATATGACACATAGAATGGATCTGCTATCCCCGTTTAAATAAAAAAAATTCATTTCAGTAGGCCTTTAATAACTTTTTTTGCCGATCTAGACATCTCCTCGGTTGACCAGTCTGCTGCAGTAGAATTACAGAGACCAGTTACTGTATTACTGAATTAAATGTTGCAACGTCATCATTACAAAATGGTGAATCCCTGGGATCAGATGGATATCCTCTCAAAATGTTCAAAACATTTTGGCATAAGCTAGCACCCATATTATTAACATGTACAATGAATCGTTTAAATCCGTCCGCCTTCCGCAAGCACTTAACCTAGCTTAATTTTCTCTCCTCTTGAAAAAAGGCAAAGATCCCTAATAATGCACCTCGTATCGTCCTAATAGCCTTTTAAATGTGGACTTCAAACTGTTTTTCTGGCTTTATTTCTGGACACTATTCATCATTCTATTACTAATCAAACAGGGTTCATTCGGAATAGGCACTCCTTTTCGAATTGTTCATGTCTTTTCAATATATTGTACAGTGTACACTGAAGAAGCAGGGATATCCATGGATGCAGAGTGGAGTGGGATTATCTATTTTATGTCCTGGAGAGATTCAGTTTGGTAACTGTTTTATTTCATGAATTAAGCTCTTTTATTCATCTCCTGAGGTGTTGGTCAGGACAAATTATATTCAATCCGAATATTTTCACCCCTATTTCTCTACACGGCAAGGTTGTCCTCTGAGTCCATTGCTTTTTGCGCTTGCCATTGAGCCTCTGCCAAAAGTGTTTCGTACTAATCCGCTTATTACGGGCATATGTAGACACAATGTGCAGGTAAAAGTATGTCTCTATGTGGATGAACTCCTTCTGTATGTCCTAGACGTCTCTGTTTCGGTCCCAGCTGCCTTGAGTACTCTCCAAGTATTTAGACATGTGTCCGGTTACAAATTAACCTTGGGTAAAAGTTAAATATTGCCTATAAATTCTGCTGCTAAGAAATATCCTCTTGACAGTTTCCCCTTTAAAGTTGCCTCGCAAAATTTCACATGCTTGGGCATCCAGGTCCCATGTTTGCAGAACTTTACGAAGCTAACTTTGTCCTCCTTCAAAACCGCAATAAAAGTTCACCTCCAGGCAGCTACAACCCTAAACTAACACCCTCCCCGGATTGTTAATAATCAAATGTAAACAATCAAATACAGATACTTTTTCTTATGCCTTCTGATCTCTCTCTCTCTCTCTCTCTCTCTCTCTCTCTCTCTCTCTCTCTCTCTCTCTCTCTCTCTCTCTCTCTCTCTCTCTCTCTCTCTCTCTCTCTCTCTCTCTCTCTATGCCCACTACTTGCTGTCCATATCCTACCAAGTCAGACCTACACTGTTCCAATATCCATTTCTCTGTTCTCAATTGTTGATGACTGATGATAACAACCAAACCTACCCACCCCCCCCTCCCCCCCTCCACACCCCGGATTGTAAATAATGTAAATAATTCAATGTGATTATCTTGTGTGATGACTGTATTATGATGATAGTATATATCTGATAGTATATATCTGTATCATGAGTCAATTTAAGTGGACCCCGACTTAAACAAGTTGAAAAACTTATTCGGGTGTTACCATTTAGTGGTCAATTGTACGGAATATGTACTTCACTGTGCAACCTACTAATAAAAGTCTCAATCAATCAATCAAAAATCACTGCTGTCCAGAATCTAGGGAGACTTTGATTGTTGGTCCCTACTTAACTTATCCACAGTTGCACGTGTCAACTCTATTAAAATGAATATACAACCACGTTTTTATAATCTGTTCCAGTGCATAACGTTTTTTTCCTCCCTCAGTCCTTCTTTCGTAAATTAGATTAAAATTTTGGATTTCATTTGGATTAAAAAGACTCACAGGTAATGTAAAAAGTATTTGCAAAAACCCAAATTGTTGGGAGGATTAGCACTACCAAACTTTGGGTTTTATTAATGGGCCACCTACATTAGAATTCTTAGGTATTGGCTTCAATATGAAGCATTTGATCCTCCTCCGTTATGGCTGATTATGGAAGTAAACTCAACCAAACCAGTTCCTCTTAGAGCTTTAGTTTACTCTCCTATTCACTCATCTACCTCCTCCAATTGAAAAACTCAACTGTAAAGACATTATTCAGGATTTGGGTTCAGTTTAAGGGCTATTTAAGTCTACAGACTATTTCTAGTATTGCAACCATCACTGCTAATCATGCTTTCTCTCCCTCTCTTGTCGATAGTGCCTTTTTAAGGTGGCCAAGTCTGGGAATCAACAACATTAAAGATTTATACATTGACACCATTTTTGCAATAAATGGTCACTCCCTAAGCAACATGTTTTTTTAGATATCTACATATCCGCAGTTTTGCACGTAATTCCTTCCCCGGGTTCCCAAATTTACAGACTGACACAGATTTAAATGCGTTTGACACCACTTCCAACTTTAAAATGATCAACTACACGTATTTACAATCAAATTGTTCACACCGTGTGTCCCTGAATTCAATTATGTCACTTTGGAGTAAGGTTGTACGGTATATCGGTATTAGTATAGTACCGCGATACTAATGAATCATATTTGGTACTATACCGCCTCTGAAAAGTCTGCCACGACTGGTTAAAATGTATTATGGTAAGGTAATATGTGATCAGTGTCAACAGTCTCCAGCTAACTTAATACATATGGTTTGGCTCTGCCCATCCATGCAGTTATTGGATTGAAATTTGTAATACTTTGTCCTTGGTAATTGGCAAAAAGATCGAACCGAATCCTCAAAGCGGACTTTTTGGGATAGCCCCTCTGTCATCTTCTTCCAACAAATCCAAAAAGAATTTGTAGCATTTACTACTTTATTAGCTAGAAGATTTATTGTGCCAACATTCTGTGACAAGAATGTTTCTAGCTCCTGTTATTTGTTGGAGGCTAAATTGCTGAGTCTTTTAGGAATGGTTGAAAGGACAGTGTTGTAAGTGGGAGACGGGTGGTGTCACAGACCAGCTCCTCTGTTCAGGGATGATTTGTCAACCTTTACATAGATGGCTTCCCTCACTCCTCTTTCGTACGATCGTCCTCCCTGTCCAGAATCTGTACATTTTTGTTCTCAAAGGAGTGCTGTTTCTCCCTGAGGTGCAGGTAGACAGCTAAGTCTTGGCCTGAAGAGTTTGCCCGTCTATGCTGTGCTAATCATCGGCTTAGTGGTTGTTTTGTTTCCCCAACATATGAATCAGTGCATTCATCATTACACTGGATAGCACACACCAGATTGTTTTTGTGGGTGTGGAGTGTCCGGTCTTCAGGATGCACCAGTCTCTGTCTCAGGGTGTCACCTGGTTTGAAGTGTACTGGGATGTTGTGTTGGTTAAAAATTCTTCTGAGTTTCTCAGATAGCCCTGAAAAATATGGAATGACTATATATTTTTTACCTTTTTCCTCCTCATCCACTCTGTTCTTGTTATTTCTGGAACTGGATGTACTTTTCACAAACGACCAGCTAGGGTAACCACAGGCTTTGAGAGCTTCCCTCAAATGCCTTTGTTTTTTCTCTTTGGCCTGTGGGTTGGTAGGAGCATTATCAGCTCTGTGTTGTAGGGTTCTGATAACTCCCACTGTGTGTTCCAGTGGGTGGTATGAGTCAAAAACTACGTATTAATCGGTATGTGTGGGTTTTCGGTAAACCCCGACATGAAGGCCCCTGTTTTCTCCAATGTGGACATCAGAGTCCAAAAAGGCAACTTACTGTCTTTGAAATCCTTACATGTGAACTTGATGTTTTTGTCCACTGAGTTAATGTGCTCGATGAAGGCTTGTACTTCTTGGTTTCTGTTTTTCACTCATGTGTCATCCACATATCTGTACCAATGACTTGGTGCTGTTCCCTTAAAGGCCTACTGAAATGAAATGTTCTTATACAAACGGGGATAGCAGATCCATTCTATGTGTCATACTTGATCATTTCGCGATATTGCCATATTTTTGCTGAAAGGATTTAGTACAGAACATCGACAATAAAGTTTTGGTCGCTGATAAAATAGCCTTGCCTGTACCGGAAGTAGCGTGACGTCACAGGTTGAAGGGCTCCTAACATTTGCACATTGTTTACACCAGCAGCGAGAGCGATTCGGACCAAGAAAGCGACGATTACCCCATTAATTTGAGCCAGGATGAAAGATTTGTGGATGAGGTAAGTGAGAGTGAAGGATTAGAGTGCAGTGCAGGACGTATCTTTTTTCGCTCTGACCGTAACTTAGGTACAAGGGCTCATTGGATTCCACACTCTCTCCTTTTTCTATTGTGGATCACGGATTTGTATTTTAAACCACCTCGGATACCATATCCTCTTGAAAATGAGAGTCGAGAACGCGAAATGGACATTCACAGTGACTTTTATCTCCACGACAATACATCGGCGAAGCACTTTAGCTACGGAGCTAATGTGAGAGCATTGTGCTTAACTACATATAGAAACATAAAACACTGCACAGACTCTGTTACTGTGGATAAGCGCGTCCGAGTCTATTCCAACACAAAGCCGTGGATGACGAGAGAGGTGCAGAGGCTGCTGAGGGAGAGGGACACCGCGTTCAGATCTGGCGACGGGGAGCTCTACAGCACTGCCAGAGCCAGCCTGAAGCGTGGTATCAGGGAGGCTAAAAGATTGAGAACTGCTTCCAAACAAAGATTGAGGACTGCTTCCAAAGCAACGACTCCAGGAGGGTATGGCAGGGGGTCCAGCACATGACCAACTACAGACCCAGCAACCCCCCGGCCGGCAGGGGAGACCCCCGGCTGGCAGAGGAGCTGAACTCCTTCTACGCCCGCTTTGAGGTAACACCATCGGAAGCAGTCACACCTCACTCAGGAGCAACACCTCACCCAACAGCCACACCTCAATCAGCAGTCACACCTCACTCGACAGACCACAGCAGCCTCACCCTTTCAGTGACGGAGCACAAGGTCAGACGCACACTGAAAGCCGTGAACCCGAGGAAGGCTGCGGGACCGGACGGCGTCTCCGGACAGGTGCTGAGAGACTGCGCTGATCAGCTGGCTGGTGTCCTCACCGACATCTTCAACCAGTCCCTGTCCCAGGCCACCGTCCCGTCCTGCCTGGAAACCTCCACCATCATCCCGGTCCCCAAAAAGAAAAACACTGTCAGCTGTCTGAACGACTACCGGCCAGTGGCACTCACTTCTATCACAATGAAGTGTTTCGAGAAACTGGTCCGGACCCACATCCTCTCATCCCTACCGTCCGCATTGGACCCCCATCAGTTTGCCTACCGAGCCAACAGGTCTACGGAGGACGCCATCGCTACGGCTCTCCACTCCGCCATGTCCCACATAGAGGGGGGGGGAGCTATGTACGGCTGCTCAGACTTCAGCTCTGCATTTAATACCATCTTACCTGACAGACTGGTGACCAAGCTAGCAGACCTCGGAATATCCAACCCCACCTGTCTCTGGATTAAAGACTTCCTGACTGACCGCCGTCAGAGGGTGAGGATGGGTACCCACACCTCCACAGCCCTCAGCCTCAGCACCGGCTCATCTCAGGGCTGCGTGCTGAGCCCCCTGCTCTACTCACTCTACACCCACGACTTCACAGCCACCCACCCCGGCAATCGCATCATAAAGTTTGCCGATGACACAACGGTGGTGGGCTGCATCTCTGGGGTCGACGAGACGGCATACCGGGACGAGGTGGAGCAGCTGCCAGTGTTGAGCAGGGCGAACAACCTGAAGCTGAACCAGCTCAAGACCCAGGAAGTGATCTTGGACAGCAGGAGGAGAAAAACTACCATACCCTGTACATCGACGGGGGCTGTGTGGAAAGAGTCTTATCCCTACGCTTCCTGGGAGTTCACCTGGAGGAGGACCTGTCCTGGAGGACCAACACCACGGCTATCGTCAAGAGGGCACAGCAGAGGCTCTTCTTCTTGAGAGTACTCAGGAATCTCCACCTGAGACAGGATCTACTGGTGTCCTTCTACCGCTGTTCTGTGGAGAGCATCCTCACATACTGCATCTGCGAAAGGTTCTGCAGCTGCACAGCAGCAGAGAGGAAAGCTCTCCAGAGGGTCGGCAAATCGGCCCAAAAAATCATCGGGTGCCCCCTCCCCTCCCTGGAAGAACTGTACAACTCCCACTGCCTGAAGAAGGCAGCCAACATACTCAAGGACCCATCCCACCCCAGCAACAGCCACTTCGATCGGCTGCCTTCCGGCAGACGTTTCAGAACCATGCGAACCCGCACAAATAGACTCAAGAACAGTTTCTACCCCCGGGCCATAACTGCACTAAACGCAGCTGGAATGTAAAAAAAATTAAAAATTAAAAAAATAAATAAAAATAAAAAACTCATGCCACCGGTCAATCACGATCCGGGACTGTGCAATCAGCGATTACACGCCAACTGGACAATATTTATCATATTTATTTACATATTTTAATCCAAAATAAAATGCCTGCACAGCATAGGAGGTAGGAAATGCTTACTCCCACCCCCTCAGCACACTGGGAACCAGCATTACTCCTCTCTAGTCAGTTCACTAGTCACTTTATACTTTTTACTGTCTCGTTTTTTTTACATTGCCTCTTAGAGTGGTCTTAGGCCATATTGCATATTGTGTATATTGTGTTGTTTTTGTATATTGTGTGGTTTCTTCTTTTTTTAAAAAAAATGTAAAGCACCTTAGGGAAGCAACCTAAATTTCGTTGGACCTGTACCTGTACATTCACAATGACAATAAAGATAATTCATTCATTCAAACAGACGAAATAAGCCCCTGACTGGAAGGATAGACAGAAGATCAAATATACTACTATTACTATTAAACCCTGGACCTGTAACCACACGGTTAATGCTGTACCGCCTGGTGAAGCCTAGCAATGCTGTTGCTAACGACGCCATTGAAGCTAACTTAGCTACAGGACCTCGACAGAGCTATGCTAAAAACATTAGCTCTCCACCTACGCCAGCTCTCATCTGCTCATCACGACCCGTGCTCACCTGCGTTCCAGCGATCGACGGCGCGACGAAGGACTTCACCCGATCATCGATGCGGTCAGCGGCCCGTAGACGACACCCCGGCCGCCATCAGAGTCGGCAAGAAACATATATTTCCCCAAAGTTACGTACGTGACATGCACATAGCGCCACGCACGTACGGGCAAAGGATCAAATGTTTGGAAGCCAAAGCTGTACTCACGGTAGCGTGTCTGCTATCCAACTCAAAGTCCTCCTGGTTGTGTTGCTGTAGCCAGCCGCTAATACACCGATCCCACCTACAGCTTTCTTCTTTGCAGTCTCCATTGTTAATTGAACAAATTGCAAAAGATTCACCAACACAGATGTCCAGAATACTGTGGAATTTAGCGATGAAAACAGACGATTTAAGCTGGCGACCGTGCTATTCCAAAATGTCTCCTTCAACCCTTGACGTCACGTGCAAACGTCATCATACCTAGACGTTTTCAGCCGGTAGTTTCCCGGGAAATTTAAAATTGCACTTTATAAGTTAAACCGGCCGTATTGGCATGTGTTGCAATGTTAAGATTTCATCATTGATATATAAACTATCAGACTGCGTGGTCTGTAGTAGTGGGTTTCAGTAGGCCTTTAAAAGAGCTTAGAACTCTCTTCTCTATGTCCTTCATGTAAAGATTTGCTACTATTGGTGAATGCGATACAGGTGATCTCATGGCATAATAATGTTTTTGTCAGTAAAACGTTCCAATGAATTGAAAGTACCCATAGCAAAGCAAAATTGAAGATGAGATCTCATGTATGTCTTATACATATCTCCTAGACATAAAAGAGCACTAATCGAGACAAAAGTAGTTTTCTCATTCTTCTCAAATGTATCTCCTGAGAAATAAGACTCAGTGAGAGATCTCAAAGTTGTCCAACAGTTATCTCTTTTCCCGATTTCAACTAAGACCAAAATGAGAGATGAATGAGCTGATCTCCAATATGTCTCAGTGAGAGATATACATGGTTTTGTTTCTCATTACTCACTGTTTGAGTTCTCAGATGTCTCTTTTCTATTTCGGCAAAAAGAAAATTGATGAGTTTTGGTTTCAATATGTCTCAATGATGTCTCAGTGAGAGATATACTTGGTTTTGTGTCTCACTGCTCACTATTTGAGTTGTCAGATATGCCTCTTTTCTATCTTAGGAAAAATAAATAAATAAATATGTCATCCAAAGATACCACTGTACTGGCAGAGGTTTCCAATAGGGGAATAACATGACTCCATGTACCCTTTGTTACACTATCTTGCAGCAAAGAAAAACCTGCATGTTTACATTCACGAATGAGGGCCCATTTGGCCCGTGATTGTGCTATTGTAAAGAAGAAATCAATCTGTCCATACTTTGTTTGTCCGCCATTTGAAAAAAAAAAAAATGTAAAATTGTTTTTTCTATTATCTTTACCATAGTGTTTTGATGTGAGATAATTTCTCGTAACTTGTGCCCTGTGAAAGATGCTTACTGTTCCAGAATTGATGCAGTGACCAGCATGTATTTGCAATGCAGAGAGGTGAACTGTGTCCAATAGAAGTTCACTAGATGCTCCATATAGTTTAATCCTAGACAAATTTTTGTTTTCCTGACAGAAACTATCATCTTTAGTCATATGTCTGTAAAATTCAGCTATGACATTCCCTGGTTTAATAGTTTGTGAGATAACAGGAATAGACTGCACAAGTTTGACTAAATTTACCATCTGCATAGGTATATTCTGAGTATCATGTATGAGCCTTAACAAATATCCATTTTTGTCTTCAAAGTGGAAACATGAATGAGTCCATAATGGACCAAGGGCCCTGACACTGTCTGCCAGGTGCACGAGAAGGTGTACATTTGCAGTTTCGTACTGCTCACCATAGAGTGTAGCCATTTGAGAACAAAAATTCCACAATGGTTTTTCCGCATGATGGGTCTGTTCAACCGATATAGATTCCATTAACAAAATGAAAATGGCTTCACTTAGTAGAAGGAAGTGGTTGTAGTGCATTGTTGCAAGAATTCCACGGAAAATAACCGGTCCATGGAACAGCAAAAGAACCCGGTATTCTGATGCTTTAAAACACATTCTGTGAGATGCCACTGATCGAGGATATCTAGTTGAGGATGGAGGACAGACTTCCTGAAATCGCCTGTCAATTTCTTTGGGATTCTTTGCCACGTTTGAAGGGCTAACGGGAAAACTCTGTAGAAAACCACAACACCATCAAAAGGCGCAATACTCCGAGGAGGACTGAGTGCATGTAATCTACGGCAGTGCCTTTGATAAGGTTATACATTTTAAGTTTGCTCAGGCACCAGGGACCCTTTACCCCTTTGACAATGGTTTTGGTTTCATTTGCGATTTTCATATCCAGTACAAACTTTTCATTGGTGCGCAGTGGCCCCTTTGGATCTCTATGTTGGAATAGAAATACATGGGTGTGTCCTCTTTCCCCGGTTTTCACAGTCTTTCCCGGCTGTTCGCATTTATGACATCCAAATTTCCCATTGTATTGCACTGAATTAAGGACCAATGCTTTAGCAGGCAAGTCGCAAGTTCCGGCAATGGTGAGCACTTTACACACAAAAGGTTCAGATGTCAACTCATTGTAAGACCCTTTGGAAGGAAATATGTGATACCACTGTACATTTCATTTGAGTTCAATTTCAATATGAGCAAACATAAAAGCATTTCACTCAAATTGAAAATAACTGAGTGGTTCCCAATGAGATAAAATACAGGTGAATGCATGATGTTCAATTTGTCTTATTTTTGTGTTATATTTAACATCCAATGTGTGTAATAGAAATATCAATTGATGATTGGAATCTATTAATATTAAAAGGAAAATGGTACTGAATACTTCTGTCCACCTTTGTTGCATTTATTTTGTTTAACCAGCAGAGGGAACCAAACACTTAGGAATAGGCAGTCAGTTTTGCACACTGACTAATGTGTAAATTACTGTAAATCAAATGAAATACACTCTACATAAACCATGTTCAAAATACCCAATTTTGACTCAAATAAAGCCTTGTTAAGACCCAATGCACTTATTTTCCACAAAAGGCAATATATAATATTTAGCAGCGTGACTGTTAGTCCCAGAAACATTTAAGGAAAACTTGCAATAAGCATGCATTGTAGTTATTGAAAGATAGACATGAATCCCCTGGATGTACTAATTCATAAAGAACACAATACACTGATAATCTCTGATGAGGCTGACAGCAAAAATACTACACGAGAGATGTCGCATTACTTTTGTCCGTGTCAAACCCAGTGTCCTCTGTGCCACAAATGCATTATTCATGTTTTACAAGCCAAGGTTGCTATGACCCGCTTGCAAACTACGAGTGCGTCAAGAGGCAAAATAACCGAGTGGGAAGGCCAAACAACAATGGGCCCCATTCAGCAACCGTTCTTCAGAAAACATTTTGTTCTTAGGCCCACTTACGAAGTTTTTAAGGAGATTTTTTTATTCACCAATGTTTTCTTAGCTGGGATTTGTTCGTAGGTAAGAACAAAATCTACGAGTGCTCCAGAGCACTCTTAGTGTGGCCTATTTGTTCTTAAGTGTGACAAGTTCCCTTACTTCTATTGTCTAATGTTAAATGAATATCATAGATAGATAGATGGATGGATAGATGGATAGATGGATAGATGGATGGCTGGATAGATGGATGGTTAGATATAGATAAGAAAGACAGACAGACAGACATATAGCAAAATGAGCAATATATAGACATTTCGTAAATACCGTACACACACACACAATCGTCAATTACCGGGGCGTTGATTTAGTGATTGGTGACTCTTTAAAAGACCAACAGGGCTCTCACACCCTGTTGCAACTCAACTCACACAATGGCAATGCTTTTGCTGCTGCTGCAAGATGCCGCAGATCCTACGCTGGGGAGGGAGCGCATATTTCCCGACCATGTAGACCTATTTGCTTGAAGTGACGAATATTGAATATCTGAACGCTTTAGGCTACCTCAGCTTTCCCCCCTTTCTTAAACTTACGTTTTGACATTGTTGTATTCCCCCCGCGTGATAATACGAATTTCTCTTCTGTAATCTGTTTGTGTTTTCTCCGTGTGTTTGATGTTCGGCTTTTCCGCCTTAATTGGGGAATTAAGGACGTTCACCTATGCAAATTACGGAATTAAGGGTGTTTACACATGCATATTGTGGAAATAAGGGCGTGTTTATGTGCAAATTATGATAGACACGCACACGCTAATCATTTGGCATTCAGCAAATTAAGAACAGCAGGTGGGAACAATTTGGTCGTTTAAGAACACGTCATGAATTTGAATGGACTCCTCTTAGGAAATCACTTAGGAAGAAAGATAAGAGGAAACGTTTGGAACTTATTGCTGAATGGGGCCCAATGCTTCTATTCCTACTTCTTCTGCGACTTGCATGGACACACAACAATCGGCACACCTATGCAAATTACGGAATTAAGGGTGTTTACATATGCATATTGTGGAAATAAGGGCGTGTTCATGTGCAAATTATGATAGACACGCACACGCTAACCATTTGGCATTCAGCAAATTAAGAACAGCAGGTGGGAACAATTTGGCCGTTTAAGAACACGTCATGAATTTGAATGGACTCCTCTTAGGAAATCACTTAGGAAGAAAGATAAGAGGAAACGTTTGGAACTTATTGCTGTATGGGGCCCAATGCTTCTATTCCTACTTCTTCTGCGACTTGCATGGACACACAACAATCGGCACACCTATGCAAATTACGGAATTAAGGGTGTTTACATATGCATATTGTGGAAATAAGGGCGTGTTTATGTGCAAATTATGATAGACACGCACATGCTAATCATTTGGCATTCAGCAAATTAAGAACAGCAGGTGGGAACAATTTGGTCGTTTAAGAACACGTCATGAATTTGAATGGACTCCTCTTAGGAAATCACTTAGGAAGAAAGATAAGAGGAAACGTTTGGAACTTATTGCTGAATGGGGCCCAATGCTTCTATTCCTACTTCTTCTGCGACTTGCATGGACACACAACAATCGGCACACCTATGCAAATTACGGAATTAAGGGTGTTTACATATGCATATTGTGGAAATAAGGGCGTGTTCATGTGCAAATTATGATAGACACGCACACGCTAACCATTTGGCATTCAGCAAATTAAGAACAGCAGGTGGGAACAATTTGGCCGTTTAAGAACACGTCATGAATTTGAATGGACTCCTCTTAGGAAATCACTTAGGAAGAAAGATAAGAGGAAACGTTTGGAACTTATTGCTGTATGGGGCCCAATGCTTCTATTCCTACTTCTTCTGCGACTTGCATGGACACACAACAATCGGCACACCTATGCAAATTACGGAATTAAGGGTGTTTACATATGCATATTGTGGAAATAAGGGCGTGTTTATGTGCAAATTATGATAGACACGCACATGCTAATCATTTGGCATTCAGCAAATTAAGAACAGCAGGTGGGAACAATTTGGTTGTTTAAGAACACGTCATGAATTTGAATGGACTCCTCTTAGGAAATCACTTAGGAAGAAAGATAAGAGGAAACGTTTGGAACTTATTGCTGAATGGGGCCCAATGCTTCTATTCCTACTTCTTCTGCGACTTGCATGGACACACAACCATCGGCTCTTCAAATGTTTGACTATGAAAACGTTCAGAGGTATTTAAGGCCGCAAACGCAAGTCAATACGAAACAAAAAACGAATTATGAAACAAATAATTGTGCTATCATCCCATTTAATGAGGAAGCTGTGACTCACGTAAGTAATTAGTAGTACATTTTGCTTTCTATTCTAAGAATAGCCTCATTGCAATACTGCCCTTTTGAAACTGATTTAGGTTTCTGTTTTTATATAAAAATGTAAACCACATAAACTATTGACAAGCATCGATGATGCAATAGTTTTCATGTAATGTGTTATGATCATGGCTTAAATATGATACATGTTTTAGAGCAGTGGTCCCCAACCTTTTTGGTCAACGCTTAATTTTTTTGTCATAAAAAAATACAATCACGTATGCTTATGGACTGTATCCCTGCAGACTGTATTGATGTATTTTGATATATAATGTAGGTGCACTAATTGTAAGTGTGTCTTTTGTTTTTTATGTTGATTTAATAAAAAATAAAAAATAAATTGTTTTCTTTTTTTTTTTCTTGTGCGACCAATCTATCCACGGACCACTGTTTTAGAGTACAGTATTTGTCTTAATCCCTCTTATTATTTTGTCGTGATCACAATAGATATTTACTAAGAGGGAGTACTGTTTCCATGACGATGGACCCATAGTTTACATGCCGGTTTTTCATGTTAAGTGGAGAGTAAAACTGTTGCTGCATTTCATTATCAACACTTGCCTCATCAACAACACATCTCAGTGGGAGTAACGTGGCAGGACTTGCGCCACTTAATGCTAACGATCGTTTTCAAAAAATAAAACTAAATAAGTGGTTAACTATTTACTTTTGTGTTTACATTTCATTGACTAAATATGCGCTAGAATTTAACTTTTGTTTTGGACCAGCTACCGTATTTTCCGGACCATAAGGCGCCCTGCCGATGAATGGTCTATTTAAAAAAAAAAACGTTTTTCATATATAAGGCGCACCGGATTATAGGGCACATTATGGGAGTCATATTATTATTATTTTTTCGAAATTGAAAACACTTCCTTGTGGTCTACATAACATGTAATGGTGGTTCTTTGGTCAAAATGTTGCATAGATTATGTTTTACAGATCATCTTCAAGCCGCTTTCTGACAGTCGCTTCAGGATGCGCCGTTTTGTGGGCGGTCTTATTTACGTGGCTCACCCTCTTCTCCCCGTCATCTTTGTTGTAGCGGTGTAGCGTGCAAGGACGGGAGTGGAAGAAGCGTCAAAAGATGGCGCTAACTGTTTTAATGACATTCAGACTTTACTTAAATCAATAACGGAGCAGCATCTCCTCATCCAGAAACAGGAAATGTGTCCCGTGAAAAACCCTCCGACCGGAACTCTCTAATAACTAAAGTTCCTTGGGTGAATAATTCAAACTCACTATACCGGTATGTTTTAGCGCTTTCATGGCGAGTTTACTGACAGATATAAGTAAGAACTTTACACTACTTTATATTAGAAAAGGCAACAGCGGAGGATGAATGTCCCAAAACAAGAAGATAGAGAAAAAGAAGAAGCTTATCGACTACGGTGTCGGCACCGACTACAAAGGCGGAAGCATGCAAATTTTCAGGATTTATGCAGATCCCAAATACAGATCAGCAGGTACCAGAAGGTAAGAAAAGTTGCTTTTGCATAATATTGCGAAACAAAACACCAGATAATATGTCTTACCTTATACACACACCATAATAATACTTGTATGTTTAATGCGCCGACAACCCACCAAGCGGTGCGGCTTCATAGCTTACCAAAGTCGTACTAAAACAGTTTGATAGATTTTTTGAGCGATGTGTGTAATGTTCTATATTTTCAATGGAACATATAAAATGTTGGTGTTGTTTACTTGAGTCATATTGCCATCATATTGCCGTCTACACGTATCTCTTATGTTTGACTGCCATCTACTGGCCACACTTGTCATTACACCATGTACCAAATAAAATTGCTTCGAGGTCGGTAAGCAAAACCAGAATTATTCCGTACATTAGGCGCACCGGGTTATAAGGCGTACTATTGAGTTTTGAGGGAAATAAAATGATTTTAAGTGCGCTTTATAGTCCGGAAAATACGGTACTTCCTTCTCATTCATTGTGGTAGCGTCACAGTGCGTTATACAGTGTTGAAGCTGAGCGTCCATTGACTTCAATAGGGGACTAAACTAAACTAAACAGACATTGGATAAATGTTCGGCCTGGACGCCGAGCTTCCGCATGATTATCGGATGATCTATCTGAGGCTGAATCCCTTTTTGACTGACAACAACGAGAGCAAATCAGCAGTCTTGAAATATAAACCTCTGCCAGAGCATTTTTCAAATGTAATTCCGTTTTTCCGTGCTGCTATGGAGAATCGTCCGATCCTTTAATTGACGTTATTTTTATATTTTTAAAATCTAGCAACTTTATATAACTTTTGTCTATTATTGGAGGCTCATGTTTAAAGACTAGCTGGAAATGAGCTTCCCCTACTTGACAGACCAGCAACGACACGGCTAATGTCAACACCATCAGGTTGACCGACTTTTGGCAGAACAACTAACGCCCGTGGTCTCGACATGCACAGTCCAAGATCAGTTTCCCACTGAGAGGAATTACAGAGAATGTGACAAAGTATTTCCCCGAAGAAGGCCTCGACATTGACATTGGCGGATAGAACGCACACAAGGCTACTAAATTGGGTAAAACGAGTGTAAACTATGGGTGTGGATTCATGTCTAGAGAGCTCTAATAATTGTCAAACATTTATTTAAAAGGTTTGTATATAGGTTTTTATGCTTTAACTAAATGGAAACAAGGCCGGTCCCTGTCTTAAAAACTCAATGTGGTCGTTTAGAGCCATTAGGGTTGGCTCAAATGATCATGGCGATCGGTCAAGTCCGTAGCTGCTCATCACCAAAGTCATCAGGCTCTGCAGGCTTTTGCTTGTTCTACTTTGATGGACTGAATTGCCTCATACATATAATTATACTTTCTTTCTGATACACTTTTATTCAGCAGTGAGTCAACATGTCCTTTGTAGTAGTTTAATTCAGTTTAGCAGCATCCATTCAAAAGCCCATAGAGATAATTCCTAATTTAGCATTGCTTCGAAAGCTGCCGTCGTGACCGTTTTACGACCGTATTTCTAAAACAACGGTACTATTTGAGGTTACAATGTAGCCAAACCTGTGATGAACTCTTAACTCATTCTCCTTCTATGCCACATCAATATGGAATGCATTCCTAACAGGTGTAAAAGAAAGTGCATCTCTATCCTCCTTCAAAACCGCACTAAAAGAACACCTTCAGGCAACCACAACCCTAGACTAACACCCTCCCCTCACCACATCCCACCTCCCCGGATTGTAATAAATCAAATGTAAATAATCAAATGTACAGTATATACTTGTTCTTGTGCTTTCTGAGCTCACTATGTTCACTGCTCGCTGTACGTATCCTACCAAGTCAGACCTACACTGTTTAATGTCCATTTCTCAGATTATATTATTGTTGATGACTGAAGTGTTGATACAGTGTTTCCCACACATTCATTTATTTGTGGCGGCCCGCCACGAAAGAATTACGTCCGCCACAAATAAATAATAAAAAAATTAAAAAAAATATATATATATATTTTTTGGCCTGTCCAGCTTCTCAGGCAAATCATATAGTTGATGTAGATGCCCATATAGGCTGTTCAGATTTACTTTACAAAAGAGAAGTGTAGGATACTTCTCTTGTTGCCTTATTTGTATTTGACCACTACTGTTTTCTGTTTATTTGTTACTGACTGTGGCAGGACACCTCTGCCTCTGTTTCACTTTATGTTGCTGGTAAATAATATGGTTGTAGCAGTAGGCTAAAGTTAAATTATTTAGTATGCACTAATTAAAGGGGCAGAGCTTTAAGAGACATTTTAGCTTTTATCTTTTATAAGATATATTTTTTGTAAGAACCACAATTAATAAATATATTTCAGTTAGTAACTTATTGTTCAAATCTGTATATAAATATGTACATAAAAGTGTTGTAATTATTGTAAAATGGATGGATGGATGGATGGATGGACGTTTAAAACAAAACTGTTATTATTAATTAGTAAGTCCACATTTTTTTAGCCTTTTTAGAGAAAATCATATCATTGTAGTAAATTATGCAAATTACTCGATGATGTCATGGTGACCACGCCCATAGCCACGCCCCCACCACCACAGGTTTCTTGGCAGTTTATGGGAAACACTGTGATATCAACAAACCTAACCCCCCCGCCCAAACCCCCTCCACATCACACCCCCCGGATTGTAAATAATGTAAATAATTCTATGTATATACTCTGATGATTAACTTGTGTGATGACTGTATTATGCTGATAGTATATATTTGTACCATGAATTGATTAACGTGGACCCCGACTTAAACAAGTTGAAAAACTTATTCGGGTGTTACCATTGAGTGGTCAATTGTACGGAATATGTACTGTACTGTGCAATCTACTAATAAAAGTCTCAATCAATCAATCAATCAATCAATCAACTCGCATGGCTGCCGGATTAGTGACCCCGAGATGCAGGAACCAGGAGACCGGAGAGCAGGTAAGAAGTGTTTAACATACTCAAAACACAAAGTGCATTGAAGCTTAGGGAAGGCTATGCAGAACGAAACTAAAACTGAACTGGCTTCAAAGTAAACAAAAACAGAATGCTGGACGACAGCAAAGACTTACTGTGGAGCAAAGACGGCGTCCACAATGTACATCCGAACATGACGTGACAATCAACAATGTCCCCACAAAGAAAAAGAAAAACAACTGAAATATTCTTGATTGCTAAAACAAAGTAGATGCGGGAAATATAAGACATGAAACTGCTACAGGAAAATACCAAAAAAAGAGAAAAAAACACCAAAATAGGAACGCAAGACAAAAACTAAAACACTACACACAGGAAAACAGCAAAAAACTCCAAATAAGTCACGGTGTGATGTGACAGGTCGTGACAGTACACCTACTTTTAGACAAGAGCTATATCGATGCATGCTTGGTTATGGTTTAAAGTCGTATCCAACAATTTCGACAACGACTTTTTACTGTCAACTGAGTTTAGTTTTTTAATGATTTCTGCTGGTGGCGTGCCTCCGGATTTTTTCAGCGCAAAAAATGTGCCTTGGCTCGAAAAAGGTTGAAAAACACTGCATTAGGCGGTTATAAGGTGCACTGTTGAGTTTTGAGGGAGAAAAAAAGATTTTAAAGTGCGCCTTATGGTCCGGAAAATACGGTATGCGTTTATTAAGTGGGGGCGGCGTGGCGCGGTTGGGAGAGTGTCCGTGCCAGCAACCTGAGGGTTCCTGGTTTGATCCCCGCCTACTACCAACCTCGTCACGTTCGTTGTTTCCTTGAGCAAGACACTTCACCCTTGCTCCTGATTAGGGTTAGGGCCTTGCATGGCAGCTCCCGCCATCAGTGTGTGAACGTGTGTGTGAATGGGTGAATGTGGAAATAGTGTCAAAGCGCTTTGAGTACCTTGACGGTAGAAAAGCGCTATACAAGTATAACCCATTTACTAGGGCTGTGAATCTTTGGGTGTCTCACGATTCGATTCAATATCGATTCTTGGGGTCACGATTCGATTCAAAATCGATTTTTTTTTTTCAATTCAACACCATTCTCGTTTGAAAATTATTTTTTCCCGATTCAAAAGGATTCTCTATTCATTCAATTCATAGGATTTCAGCAGGATCTACCCCAGTCTGCTGACATGCAAGCAGAGTAGTAGATTTTTGTAAAAAGCTTTTATAATTGTAAAGGACAATGTTTTATTAACTGATTGCAATAATGTAAATTTGTTTTAACTATTAAATGAACCAAAAATATGCCTTATTTTATCTTTGTGAAATTATTGGACACAGTGTGTTGTCAAGCTTATGAGATGCGATGCAAGTGTAAGCCACTGTGAAACTATTGTTCTTTTTTTTTTTTTTTTATAAATGTCTAATGATAATGTCAATGAGGGATTTTTAATCACTGCTGTGTTGAAATTGTAACTAATATTGATACTGTTGTTGATAATATTCATTTTTGTTTCACTACTTTTGGTTTGTTCTGTGTCGTGTTTGTGTCTCCTCTCAATTGCTCTGTTTATTGCAGTTCTGAGTGTTGCTGGGTCGGGTTTGGTTTCGGAATTGGATTGCATTGTTATGGTATTGCTGTGTCTTGTTTTGTTGGATTGATTAATTTAAAAAAAAAAAAAAAAAAAAAAAAAAAAAAAAAAAAAAAAAAAGATTTAAAAAAAAAAAAGAGAATCGATTCTGAATCGTTTTTTTCCCACACCCCTACCATTTACCATTTAAGCATCCGAGTTCGTGTGGACATGGCCTTAATTTAGACTAAAATTGTCCACTCTGGAAATTGTCCCTTTCCAAATCTGATAAGACCAACTGTATTTCACGAGTTTGTTGTGAATCATGAAATGTATTCCAACTATTCTCTGCTGTGCAAAGAAGTCATGTGGAGACAAGATGTTTTGTTCCGAACAGTCTCTTTCTTATCAACATGTGGCGGTCAGTATCAGCAACTCACTGTGAGTACAACATCTATTCCAATGATCTCATTTATCTGACTTTCGGTTTTCAAGGAGTTTTTTTCCCCCTTGCTGTCATTCTTTCGGTCATTGGGGTCACATGAGACTCATCTGGACACAGGCCTCCCCTTTTCCTCTCCTCCCTCCGGTTATAAATAGAATGTTAACCTTTCTGGAGAAACACAGGTGAAGGCTCGATTTGCACGGATGTGTTTGTGACACTTTTGTCAAAAGGGCCATACTGTAAGTTCAATGACACCCAGGCTGCGTCGAGCCTCATTCAAGTCTCAAACCTCCGAAATTATTTGAAGGATGACGTGTCGGGACAAAAGCCAGGAAACAAGTCTGATCGCAAGGCATTCTAAGTATGAAGGAGAAAAAACAGAAAAGATTTTGCCAGAAACTACAGATGGAGAAGTGAGGCAGAGGACAGATGGCTTCTTATCCTGTCTCTGGTTAGGACCTTGTTGTCACTTGGCTATGGATGCCATACACCAAAATCAACACTCTTAACACCCAAACAGCTTTGAGTAGTTTTGACTTGTGCGTGATGTCATTTGTGGTGCTGGATTCGGTAAGGCTTTTTTTTTTTTTTTGACCTGGCCAAGAGGGTAGCAAAAACCGGTTTCATAAATACAAAACCCCCAACCAGTGAAGTTGGCACGTTGTGTAATTCGTAAATAAAAACAGAATACAATGATTTGCAAATCCCTTTCAACCTACATTCAATTGAATAGACTGCAAAGACAAGATACGTAATGTTAGAACTAAGAAACATGATTTTTTTTGCAAATAATCATTAACTTAGAATTTAATGGCAGCGACACATTGCAAAAAAGTTGGCACAGGGGCATTTTTACCACTGTGTTACATGGCATTTCCTTTTAAAAACACTCAGTAAACGTTTGGGAACTGAGGAAACTAATTTTTGAAGCTTTTCAGGTGGAATTATTTCCCATTCTTGCTTGATGTACAGCTTAAGTTGTTCAACAGTTGTCATATTTTAGGCTTCATAATGCTGCACACATTTTCAATGGGAGACAGGTCGGGACTACAGGCAGGCCAGTCTAGTACCCGCACTCTTTTACTATGAAGCCACGCTGTTGTAACACGTGGCTTGGCATTGTCTTGCTGAAATAAGCAGGGGCGTCCATGATAACGTTGCTTGGATGGCAACATATGTTGCTCCAAAACCTGTATGTACCTTTCAGCATTAATGGTGCCTTCACAGATGTGTAAGTTACCCATGCCTTGGGCACTAATACACCCCCATACCATCACAGATGCTGGCTTTTGAACTTTGCGCCTATAACAATCCGGATAGTTCTTTTCCTCTTTGGTCCGGAGGACACGACGTCCACAGATTCCAAAAACAATTTGAAATGTGGACTTTTCAGACCACAGAACACTTTTCCACAACACTTTTCCTTCTTAGATAAACTCGGCCCAACACCCAGTTTCTGGGTGTTGTTGATAAATGGCATAGTAGTGTTTTAACTTGCACTTACAGATGTAGCGATGGACTGTAGTTACTAACAGTGTTTTTTTCTGATGTGTTCCTGAGCCCATGTGGTGATATCCCTTACACATTGATGTCGCTTTTTGATGCAGTACTGCAAATCATTGTATCCTGTTTTTATTTACGATTTGCACAACGTGCCAACTTCACTGGTTTTGGGTTTTGTACATAGGACAACAACAAAAACAGGAGCAGTTACAAGTACAAATTACTTACAATGTTTCATTAAAAAAAAAACATTTTAAAACAAGTACAATGCCCAATAGAACTGGTTTCCCCACGGCTAATGTCCATCCGCAGTTGTTAGTGTTTTAGCTACTTCTAAATAACTAATCCTTGCCGCCATAGCGACAAAAAAAAGTATGTTTCTTACACGTATCATCCCTGCAGGACGAGGAATAGCTTAACATGCTTCACTACACACCGTGAGAGGATACAATAGCTAACCGCTAACAGCAAGCTAGCGCTCCTAAATGTAAACAAATGCCATGGGTGGGTGCACGCAAACTTCGACTGTTACAATAGCAAATACAAGAGCCGTACATAGTCGATACTACAATGATTACGTTGATATTTTTTATTATCACACAATTGTTTATTAACCCATGAAATAAGTTTCTGGACACAGGAGAACTTTATTTATGACCAACGTATGACTACTTGGTATTGGTAGATACCAACATTTGTACAATAACCCAAAACTAATGTAAAGTATCAAACAACAGAAGAATAAGTGATTATTACAATTGAACAGAAGTGTAGATAGAATGTAAAAAAATTTCAAGTAAGCAGATATTAACAGTAAATAAAGAACTACATTAATTATCCATTTTCTACCGCTTGTCCCGCATAGTTTTGACAAACTAATAATATGGGAAATGACTCAACATGTTACTGCATACGTCAGAAGCCAAATTAGGAGCCTTTGTAATCAGTTTGCTTACTTACGACAAAAAGAGAAGTTGTCTCGTATGTTCACTAGCTTATTAAATCCCCAAATTCTTCTTTTATCGCAATAAGAAACGTATGTTAAATGTTTTACAAGATTTTCTGTTAAAATAAAGCCAATTATTTTTTTGGGGGAAAAGTATCAAAAAGTATTAAAATACATTCCATACCAAAAAATAAAAAATAAAATAAAAAATAAATATATATATATATATATATATATATATATATATATATATATATATATATATATATATATATATATATATATATATATATTAGTGTTGTACGGTACACCGGTATAAGTATAGTACCA
>NC_084738.1:711500-722283 GCF_033978785.1 Entelurus aequoreus
GACCAGCTTGCTAGTAAATAAATAACATTTAAAAAATAGAGGCAGCTCACTGGTAAGTGCTGCTATTTGAGCTATTTTTAGAACAGGCCAGCGGGCTACTCATCTGGTCCTTACGGGCTACCTGGTGCCCGCGGGCACCACGTGGTGACTCCCTGATCTATGTTATATTCGTCAAAGATGTTCCGCTGACATAAGGAATTTGAGTTTGCACGATGTAAAATGACAAATGCCTTTGTCTTTAAAACATATCATGACTTGAGTGATTCTCCCATCATCTGACCCAACTTAGTGCTATTTTCAGCCCTTTTACGTATTACATTATTTTGCAGCCTTTTGTCCCCGCCTGCCCGCCTTCTTCTTCTTCTTCTTCTTCCCCTTTCTATGACCGTCTGACTCTTGAATGAAGAAGAGGGGTTGTTGTTGTTGTTACCAAACTCCGTGCCCTATTTGCTGTATATCATCACCTTCTCATGCACTCACGCATACCAGCTCTGAGTACACTGGACCCATTGCTTCATTCCAATTGCACAAAATGATTGCAGCACGTGTAGGTGTGCGATTGGAAACTGGCCGAGGTGGCTGTGGATATTTTCCCCTGGAAACCGTCTGCTGATTGTGATCTATGGTGCAACACACAAAGAGTGCATGATGACTAAACATCAAAAGTACATTTCATATTGGCACATTCACAAAATTGTTTCATTCAGTAAATAAAGCCTGCTTATATACATATATAATTATTACATAAAAACAGTACAGGCCAAAGTTTGGACACACCTTCTCATTCAATGCGTTTTCTTGATTTTCATGACTATTTCATGACACACCACACACACACACACACACACACACAACATTCTTGTATTTCTTACCTTCTTGAGACCTCTGAATAATCCCTACCTCTTTAGGACCACCCTTTCTAGATATATAAAGATTTGTATCTACAACATTAATAATATATGCATACTATGCAAATATAAAAAAGCTTGTTGTGAAAAATGAGTTAGAATTTTCAAAAGAAAATGGTCACAATTTCACAAGAAAAACTTAGAATTTTGGCAGTATTGATTGATTGATTGATTGATTGAAACTTTTATTAGTAGATTGCACAGTACAGTACATATTCCGTACAATCGACCACTAAATTGTAACACCCGAATACGTTTTTCAACTTGTTTAAGTCGGGGTCCACGTAAATCAATTCACGGTATTATAATAAAAGTCGTAATTTTACTCAACGCAAGTCAACATTTTACAAGAAAAACTGAAAATGTGTGCATTGTTCTGATAAAAGTTGGAATTTTACTCAACAACAGTCGCAATTTTACAAGAAAAGCTTAACATTTTGGCATTTTTATGAAAAGAGTCGTAATTTTACTCGACAAAAGTCACAATTTTATTAGAAACTTTAACATTTTGGCAATTTTATAATAATGATTGGAACTTTACTTTGCAAAATTATGACAAAAGTCATAATTTTACTAAAAAAATGTCACTGTTTTACAAGAACAACAAAAAAATTGGCAATATTGTGATACAAGTCAGAATTTTATATGACTTATTTTTCACCATTTTGCATTAAAAAGTAATATCTTTACGAGAAAATATTGTAATATTACAGAAACAGAAATAATATGACAAATTGTTCCCAATTTTACAGCAAAAAAGTCGACACATTGCGAGAAAAAGACTGTTTGTTTGTAATTGGTTCTTGATCATCATTGTTTACTTCACGTTATTACAGTATGTCTCTATATACATATTTATTTATTTATTTGTAATTAATTTTGCCCAAAGGGGGCGCATTTCAATTTCTTACACACACTTGTTATTACATATGTTGACCAGAGGGGGAGCACTTTTAAAACCGACACAGTCAATTTGAAAAATCCCTCCTTTTTTGGGACCACTCTCATTTTGATATTTTTCTCCACCAGGGGTGCAAATGAGACATTCTCTATTAGATGCAATGGTTTTCCGTATTGGGAAACTAACTTGTTCACCGGTTTGCATATGAAAGGTACTTTTCCTTGGTAATGTCTAACGCTAACTGTACATTTTATTAGCTATTTAGAAACCTGAAGAAATTCATGACTGGAAAAGGGGCGCACAAGCTGCAACGTTAAAACTACTGCTAAAACAGTGCGATCATGCAAGTTAAGAAACAAGTGATTATCATGCTTGGTGGTAACTTTCCACGCCAAATAGTCTGTGGAAAAAGCACAGTTGCCCCCAAATGGTGGACAATTATCTTTTTCTTCCTAGAGTCTTCAGTTTGTGTTTGGACAGATCAATGTTGTACTGATATCAATCTGACGGAAGCTACCCCCAAGCATCAGGTTTTGTTTGAGATAACTCATATTTGACCTCGGCTACCTCAACAACCAATAATAAATACATTTGATTTAAAAAAATAATAATTTGGATTTATTTATTTTTATAATTGGTTAATAATATAGTTTTCTACACCAAAAATCATCTATTTATTAATCAACTTAAAATTCGTATTCTTGTCCAGATTTTGGCGCGCTCTACCTTCCACATTTTTCATCCGATTCAAACCGGTCCAACTTCAAACTGTTCAGCCTATTTGGGAATCGCAGGCTTTCCATTCAAAAATTCCCAAAATTCCCAGATTTCCCAGTATCCAGGTTTTTCGGGACATTTTTCCAATTCAAAATGAATTAGCCATTTTTCAAACTTCCACCATTTCCACATTTTTCAACCGATTCAAACCATTCCACCTTCAAACACATTCCACCATCCTGGAAATTCAAACCAACTTTTTTTCAAATTCAAAAAAATTCCAGGATTTCCAGAATTCCTGGTTTTTCAAAGCCCTATTTCCACCCTTTTTTCTGGCGACTACTCCTTCCACATTTTTCAACCCACTTCAACCGTTCCAACGTCCAAACATTCCTCTTAATTAGGACAAAAAACAAAGTTGTTTTTTGAACTGGAAAAATTCCCGGTTTCCCGAAATTCCAGGAATTCTGTAATACCATTTCTCAATTCAACATGTTATTACCTCAACATTTCTCGACCGATTTGAAAAATTCCACCACCAACCATTTCAACTTATTCAGGACATTCAAGTCTTTTAATATTTTCAAAAAAATTCCGGCTTTTCCCGAAATTCCCAATTTTTGGGGAAATTCCCATTGGAAATCAATGGAACATTCTTCAAAGTTCAACAACTCCCAGATTTTTAATCTGATTCAAACCGTTCCAACTTCAAAATATTCAGCCCGTTTGGGGAATTGTGTGCTCCCTTTCAACAATTCAAAAAAAAAAAATCCAGGATTTTAGTTCAACTTCAGCATTGGAGCATTCACACGCAATTCCTTCAGGAATTGCTTCATCTAGTTGTATTTAATAATCCCTTTTATTTTTTTTCACGTTGCTTTAGTTTTGACAATACCCTCTGGTGAAGTAATCCTGGGGTTTGTTTACCTCAAACCTGACTTCAATTATCCAATAGTCACAAATGCAAGCTAATAAAATCCAACACTAACTGGCAGAGGATTGAAAACAAACATTTGGACTAAATGTATGGCAAAAACAACTTTTTTCACCAGTTACATCACATAGTACTTGATATACTGTAGTGTCCACTAAATAGATTCAATGAATGTTGAGAATGTGAAAAGACGCTCGTGAAAATCTTGTGACACTTAGACTGACATTATAAGCGCTCTCTTTTTTCTTTTATTACACTGCTCGGGCCCTTCAGCGTCATGACACGGCTTACAAAGGAGCACTCATGCACACACTCTAATAATAGGAATTATTATGCAACTGACCTACAGTATAAACGGGCTTGGTGGCAAGGGGAATAGACTGCTCATTACCTGAATTTTTTTTCTTTCCGCCAACGGTTTCCTGTCCTTAAAAGCCTCTTTATTCTTAGAAAGAAGCATGCAAATAACACACACCCTTGTCGTGTAAGTTACAAAGAGTACTTGTCTCAATGTTATGAGTATTGGTGCCACAATTAAATTAATAATATAGGACTGGGTAGATTTATTTATCCCAAATATGTGGCTGCAGCACAGATACCAAACGTCCACAAAAAAAATAAAAGTAAAAACACATGAAAACAAGTGGGAAACATTAAACAACACAGAGGACATAAAATAAATTAAAGAGCACAGAGACGATGCAACCAGCTGCCACCTTAGCGGCGCCAATGCCACATACAGCTACAAAAGTAAAACATTTTTTAAAAAAAATACATATTGTGCACATACGAGTGTAAAATGCATAGAAAAAAAAACAGCAAAATAAAAACACACACCATTTCAACACAGACATACACAACTGTGGCCTCTGCGGTGTTCCACGCCACGGGGCAGCACGGCCAGGAGCAGACCCAACAAAGCAACGGAAAGAGCAGACTCCGTCCGAGGCTGCCCACTAGCTCTCGGCCAACGTCCGAGTCCGCGCGGATAAGCGAGAATCCGATACGGGCTCATCCACTGAGCATTTCATGGAAGCTGCTTTTATACCGAGTCATGGCACCCACCTGTTCCCAATTAGCCTGTTCACCTGTGGGATTTCCGAATAAGTGTGTGATGAGCATTCCTCAACTTTCTCAGTCTTTTTTTTTGCCACTTTTGACAGCTTTTTTGAAACATGTTGCAGGCATCAAATTCCAAATGAGCTAATATTTGCAAAAAATAACAATTTGATTGATTGATTGATTGAAACTTTTATTAGTAGATTGCACAGTTAAGTACATATTCCGTACAATTGACCACTAAATGGTAAAACCCGAATACGTTTTTCAACTTGTTTAAGTCGGAGGTCCAACAAAGTTTTCCAGTTCGAACGTTAAGTATTTGTCTTTGCAGTGTATTCAATTGAATATAGGTTGAATATCAGTGGTACTTTAACTTTAACTCAACTTTAAAAGGATTTGCGAATCAATGTATTTTGTTTATGTTTACGATTTACACAACGTGCCAACTTCACTGGTTGATGAGACAAAGTCTTGACTATTTTATTATTATTTGTGCAAAATTATGAGAAAATACAACATGTTCATGGGCTACAATGGGCTGCATGGATATTTGGGTAAAAAAAATAATTGTAATGTCTTTTATTATTTGTCTACAAAATAGGTGTTTTTTTCTTCACAAAGAACATACCGTATTTTCCGGACCATAGGCCGCACCGGATTATAAGGCGCGCTTTCGATGAGCGGGTCTATTCAGGTTTACTTTCCTACAAAAGGCGCACCGAATTATAAGGCTCATTAAAGGGGTCATATTATGATTTTTTTTCTTAATTAAAAACATTTCCTTGTGGTCTACATAAAATGTAATGGTGGTTCTTTGGTCAAAATGTTGCATAGATTATGTTTTACAGACCATCTTCAAGTCGATTTCTGACAGTCGCTTTCTGACAGTCGCTTAAGGCGCCCTTTTGTGGGCGGGTCTTATTTACGTGGCTCCATTACCACAGCGTCTTCTCCCCGTCATCTTTGTTGTAGCGGTGAAGAGTGCAAGAAAAGAAGTCGAAGAAGTGTCAAAAGATGGAGCTACACGGATTACAAAAGCGGACGCAGGCACATTTTCAGGACTTATGCAGATCCCAAATACAGATCAGCAGGTACCAGAACGTAAGAAAAGTAAATTTTGCATAATTTTGCAAAACAAGACGCCAGATAATATGTCTGCTAAAGGGTGCCATTTTGCAGTCCTTATACACACACCATAGTAATACTTGTATGTCAGACTACGGTAGCCGCAATGCGCCGAAAATCCATCAAGGTGTGCGGTTCATAACTTACCAAAGTCGTAATAAAACATTTTGACAGATTTTTGAGCGCCGTGTGTAATGTTCTATATTCTCAACGGAACATTTAAAAGTTTTAGTGTTGGTTACTGGCGTCATATTGCAGTCTACACATATCTCTTATGTGTGACTACCATCTACTGGTCACACTTACCATTACACCATGTACCAAATAAAACTGTTTCGAGGTTGGTAAGCACAACCAGAATTAATCCGTACATCAATCAATCAATCAATCAATGTTTATTTATATAGCCCTAAATCACAAGTGTCTCAAAGGGCTGCACAAGCCACAACGACATCCTCGGTACAGAGCCCACATACGGGCAAGGAAAAACTCACCCCAGTGGGACGTCGATGTGAATGACTATGAGAAACCTTGGAGAGGACCGCATATGTGGGTAACCCCCCCCCCCCCCCCCCCCCCCTCTAGGGGAGACCGAAAGCAATGGATGTCGAGTGGGTCTGACATAATATTGTGAAAGTCCAGTCCACAGTGGATCCAACACATCAGCGAGAGTCCAGTCCATAGTGGGGCCAGCAGGAAACCATCCCGAGCGGAGACGGGTCAGCAGCACAGAGATGTCCCCAACCGATGCACAGGCTAGCGGTCCACCCGGGGTCCCGACTCTGGACAGCAAGCACTTCATCCATGGCCACCGAACCTGTGCAACGCCCCCTCCAAGGAAGAGGGGAGCAGAGGAGAGAAGAAAAGAAACGGCAGATCAACTGGTCTAAAAAGGGGGTCTATTTAAAGGCTAGAGTATACAAATGAGTTTTAAGATGGGACTTAAATGCTTCTACTGAGGTAGCATCTCTAACTGTTACCGGGAGGGCATTCCAGAGTACTGGAGCCCGAATAGAAAACGCTCTATAGCCCGCACACTTTTTTTTGGCTCTGGGAATCACTAATAAACCGGAGTTCTTTGAACGCAGATTTCTTGCCGGGACATATGGTACAATACGATCGGTGAGATAGGCTGGAGCTAAACCGCGTAGTATTTTATACGTAAGTAGTAAAACCTTAAAGTCGCATCTTAAGTGCACAGGAAGCCAGTGCAGGTGAGCCAGTATAGGCGTAATATGATCAAACTTTCTTGTTTTTGTCAAAAGTCTAGCAGCCGCATTTTGTACCAACTGTATGCTAGACATAGGGAGGCCCGAAAATAAAACGTTACAGTAATCGAGACGAGACGTAACGAACGCATGAATAATGATCTCAGCATCGCTTGTGGACAAGATGGAACAAATTTTAGCGATATTACGGAGATGAAAGAAGGCCGTTTTAGTAACACTCTTAATGTGTGACTCAAACGAGAGAGTTGGGTCGAAGATAATACCCAAATTCTTTACCGAGTCGCCTTGTGTAATTGTTTGGTTGTCAAATGTTACGGTGGTATTATTAAATAGATGTCGGTGTCTAGCAGGACCGATAATCAGCATTTCCGTTTTCTTAGCGTTGAGTTGCATGAGGCGCACTGTCGATTTTTGAGAAAATTAAAGGACTTTAAGTGCGCCTTATAGTCAGAAAAATACGGTATGTTATTTACCCTAAATTGATTAATAGTTACAATTTATACAGTAATATACAATAAAATACAAAGCATAAAATGTATACATATATATACATATATATATATATATATATATATATATATATATATATATATATATATATATATATATATATATATATATATATATATATATATATATATATATATATATATATGTATATATATATACATATATATATATATGTATATATATATATATATATATATATATATATATATATATATATATATATATATATATGTATATATATATATATATATATATATATATATATATATACATATATATATATATATATATATATATATATATATATATATATATATATATATATATATATATATATATATATATATATATATATATATATATATATATATATATATAGTTCAGTGTCGCTTTACTACAATCAAAGCTCAGAACCAAACAGCAGCAGATTTATGTGGATATTTTTATGTGATGTCATTAATCCTTTTGTTTTGATACATGCTGCTAAAAATAACCATCAAATAACCTTAATGGATCACTCCCCCTCAGCTCCTCTCTTCTGTGTGACTGAATGTGCATCATCTGCAACACATAATGCTTTGCTGACGCTGCCAGCTTTGAAGATTACGCTAAATCAAACGTGAGCTCTAATCTGGAGCTGGCACCTTTTTATCTCTTTTTTTTTTGTGAAAGGCTGGAGTAGTAGGAGTCCGAATGACCTAAACAAATGGTTCCTTCAAGCTTCCGGTTAGGTTTTTCACAGCCGAATGGACAAAATGAAAAATATACGATCATGTGTATTTCCGAACAATTCGTCTTCTTGTAAGTGCTCAATCGACCAATTGGAGCATCCTGGTTTTTTTTTATTTTAGCATGAAGGTCCTCACTTCACCCAGTGGTTACATAACGCAGTATTCCAGAAAGACTTAAAATTATTCTTTTTCCTGGAGATGCTGTTTCGCCGACTTGACCTTGTGTATTTGGTCAATCCTAAAATGAGGCAGAGTGCTTTTTACAAGCTGGTAGCCATCTCTTTTTTGACTACACTTTTGTAGGAATGTGCACAAAAAACATGGTCCTGTCATTAATAGAGATTGACATAAGCCTGAGCAATTATTTTGATCCAGGGGGGCCAAATTTAGAGAAAAAAAAAATGTGTCTAGGGGCCGGTATTTCTATTTTTAGGAACACTAATACAAAACCTCAATAACTTCTGATAGAATGCTAAAAATGTTATGGAATTTTCTTTTTTTTTTTACTGAATGAGACCCAGAATGTACATGAAAATAAAGAATGTGGGATTTACAATATTAACTATAAACGATAAAACACTGAATATTGACGTCACACTCCCTCTCGATTGACATATTTTACAATCAAGCGAAACGCAACAAAAATGCAACAAACACAGCGAAATATGAACGCGGAGGTTAAAAAATACAAAAACACCTACAATCTGTTATATCTGATATATCACTAAGCTTTAGAACTTTGTTGTAAAAATCTCCTTCCGCGTCTGTCCCTGACGCCCGCATTCCAGGCTGGCCGCTCTGGAAACCCTCTGTGGAAACGCTCCCCACCCACACTGCTTGGTGCCTCGTCTGAGCTGCTGTGACTTAGATTACCATAGTAATTAGTTTATCATGCAAAAGCTCAGATTCCAACCATTGAAATACTTTGTATAGTTCAAGACTTACGGTCATTTGAAAACATCGCTGCACATCATAATGGCAGCTACAGTTTCCATCTTAAAAATCTAAAAAAAAATCTGGGTGATTAAAAAAAAAAAATCCACAAAAGGGACCGGAATTAGCGGCTTTGTGTTTTCCCCATAGAACATCCCCCCTCCTTAGTGGATTCCACAAGTTCCACTTCAAGAAAAAAAACCCTACATGATACCACATGCATGCCAGGATGTGATACATTTAATGATTTACCTGCCTCCAGCTGCGTTTTATTACATTTCCAAACATTCAGTGTGTTAGGTCATCATCTTTGATAGAAGTGCAGTCAGTTTTCAGTATGATTTTAGATGAAAAGTCAAAAAATGTGATGTATTGTGCAACTTTTAGCTGTGATGACACACCATACCTGTCTATTCATTTACTCCACCCTTACAGCAGTTTGATCTAGTGAATATAAGAAAAGACAGAGAAAAGAGAAAACAATATTTGTTACTCCCTCCATAGCCTTTTTTTTTTTTTTTTAAATAGCTAATGTATACAATAATATGACCAATGTATGATCCTGTAACGACTTGGTATCGGATCGATACCTAAATTTGTGGTATCATCGAAAACTAATGTAAAGTATCAAACAATAGAAGAATAAGTGATTATTACATTTTAACAGAAGAGTAGATAGAACATGTTAAAAGAGAAAGTAAGCAGATATTAACAGTCAATGAACAAGTAGATTAATAATTAATTTTCTACCACTTGTCCTTAATAATTATGACAAAATAATAGAATGGAAAATGACACAATATGTTACTGCATTCGTCAGCAGCTAAATTAGGAGTATATAACGGCCACGTCCCTGTTCGGCTGCAAGCAATCTGCAATCTGCGCACCTGGGTCTGGTGAGGGCAGGCGGCATAAAGACCAGCGTACCCGAAAATCCAGTGCCGGAACGTAGTTCTCTGTACACAGTAAGCTATCGCGTCTCTGGCTCCCCTGCCGCGTACTTGCTCTCTCTCTGTGCCTTCCCAGTTCCCGCGTCTTATGTCCTTTGTGTTTCCCGCGGTGGTTTCCCTGTCTCCAGTGATCGAGCTGTGTGCCTCGACTTACATTACGGACTGCCTCCCTCGATCCTCGACCCCTGCTTGGACACGGACCTGTTGATGCCTAGCTATATCCCCCGACAACCTGCCTGTCTCATGGACGTTCAAGCCTGCCTTTCCCCTCCAGGACTTCCGCCTCTCGCTCAACACTCACGGTAACACTGAACAAGTAATTCCCACACATAGTCTCACACCATACACTCTTGAATTTAGTCACACTCCATTCTCGAGTTTATTATATTATTGTTTATTATTATATATATATATATATATATAATAAAGCATAGAGCTACTAAAAACTGCCATGAAGATCACTGGCTGCTCTTTCTCCTCCCTAGATGAACTGTACAGGTGCCTCAAAAAGGCCCAAAACATCATAAGGGACCCATCTCACCCTGGACATAAACTTTTGAACTGCTACACTCGGGCAGGAGATACAGGACAATAAAATGCCGGACAAAAAGATTTAAGAACACCTTTTACCCGAGAGCAATGGTGTCGCTGAACACAATGTACGATGAAAATAAAGATATATTCTATGCCCCCTTGTGGTCTGTGCCGTCTACTCCTCCCAAACACAAGTTGTCTTGTACGTTCACTATTTTATTTAAGGCCAAACTTGCAATAGGAAACATA